>NC_088342.1:44847500-45147500 GCF_036884655.1 Musa acuminata AAA Group
AAAGGTCAAAATAGTTAGCATCAAGTCAACGAACCTGATTCAACCAAATATCGCATCTAGTTGTTATAGTATTCTTCTTTCATACTATTCACCTATTGAAATATCAGCTAAATTGTCCAATTATCGCCAACTTACGATCTCGATTTCCAAATTGATGGGCCGATCAAAAATGAAGTTTCAAAATGTTAGAATCAAAAGAAAATACACATTATTTTTTTATGTCTTGAGATGTCAAATTTCATTTCCAAACGGAACTATCAATTCAATTAAAAATCACAAAGTCAAAATGGACTAAAAGGGCGTGGATTCGGTGGAGCAAGTCCGAACAATTTCTTACAATTTTCCTTATGAACCCCATCACCGTTGAATCCGAATCCAAGGGTTCTGGAGGCGACGGACATCGCGTCACACACGCTCCGTTGGAGCAGATCCCGTATCCGCCACGGCCGGTTTCCCCGAAATCACATCACCCCGAGCATCATCTTCGCAATTAAATACCGCCTCAACCCGAGAGGCCCTCGTCGGGACGCGGAACGGACGGCCGTGGTCGCACCACAAGGCGGCTCCTCATTGGAAGCAGTCGCCGTCGGCGGTAGCTCCCTGTCTCAGATCGCGCCACGTCGCGCGCGGTGACCTCTGGTGTTTTTTCTGAGGCGCTTCCCCGCCCCAACCCCTCCTTGCCCTTTAATAACCGCCCATCCCGCTGCGTTCCGACACCTGGCCGTCCTCCACGCCGCGATCCCCATCTAAAGCGAGCGCTGCCCACCATGTACTAAAAACAAAGCAGGTCTCTCTCTCTCTCTCTCTCTCTCCGACTCGAGCATCTTTTACACGTTCCTCGGCGAAATTTATAAAGATCTTGCGCTTACTAATTCTGGATGGAGGAATCTTTTGTAGACATGCTTGTTTAAGACATTGATTTTTCGTAGGATATGTTCAATTTTGTGAGATATATATGTTAAAGATGCTATTTTTAATAAGCTTTGTTAATTTTTGTGAGATTTTTTTGTTTAAGATGTTAATCGTGGTAAGATGGGGTGGTAGGAAGTGTGGTCGCTGCTTTACGGTATGTGTTTGTGAGAGGATTTGGGGGTTTGGTTGATGATTTTGCATGTTTTTGTTTGTGGAAAAGAACTGATTTTGTTCGTGTGTTTCGGTTTCGTCTTTCTGGGGAAGATTGAAGGCGTCGAGAAGGGAAGAATTTGAGGAACATGGGTGGAGGAGCGGATGGGGAGACGCCGCTGGCGCGGCAGGGATCGATCTACTCGCTGACGTTCGACGAGTTCCAGAGCACGCTTGGCGGGCTTGGGAAGGATTTGGGGTCGATGAACGTGGATGAGTTGCTCAAGAACATATGGAACGCGGAGGAGAGCTACGCGATCGCGGCGACCCTTGGTGAGGGCGGGGGTGGTGCAGGGGGCGCCCCTGGCCTCCAGCGACAGGGCTCCCTCACGTTGCCCAGGACCCTCAGCCATAAGACGGTGGACGAGGTGTGGCGGGGCTTTGTCGACGCCTCCTCGTCCGGCCAGGGGCCGGTCGTCGGCGGCAGCTCCTATGTCACGCGGCAGCCCACTCTCGGGGAAATGACCCTCGAGGAGTTTTTGGTGCGAGCCGGGGTGGCGCGGGAGGAGTTGACACCACCGCCAGTGCCTCCGAGGCCGGCCGACACTAAAATTAATACCACCAGTATGTTTTTTGGCGATCTACCGACCATAAGCAGTTCGACTGGGTTCTCTGTTGGATTCAATCGGGCGAATCAAAGTAATGGAAACGTAGCGAACGCACCAATCCCTCACAGTTCAGCTGCCAATTTTGGGATGACGGTCACTGCAGCTAGACCTTATGCAGCTCCGATGCCCTTGGAAACTGGTGTGGACATGGGAAACCCACAGGGGATGCGAGGTGGAGGGCTCGTCAGCTTCGGTGATGCTGGGATGGACAACCAATTGATGAAAGGGATGGTTGGGCTGGGCACAGCTGGAGTCGTGACCGCAAAGGGGTCGCCAGCTACTCATCTGTCTCCAGATGTACTCGGGAAAGCCAACGGAGATCTGTCCTCAGTGTCGCCAGCTCCATACACGGTTAACAGTGGGATGAGGGGAAGGAAGCACAGTGGGGCCGTGGAGAAAGTTATAGAGAGGAGGCAGAAGAGAATGATTAAGAACAGGGAGTCTGCTGCTAGATCGCGTGCCCGGAAGCAGGTAGCTTTCCACTATGTTCTCTAGTTATAAGCTTTCCTTAAATCCATTACCTATTTTTGCTTTGCATAATTGATTTTATTTTCTTGTTTCTCATTGTTTTTCATGCACGATTAATGGAACAACATTTCATATTGGGATGAGTGCTCTAATTGAGAGCACTAATCTGATCTTTATTTTAGTCGATCTTTTTCTGTGCATTTTATGATATGTGAGAATCTGTTCCTTGGCAATGTGTTCATTGTCAGCTTCTCAAATCTTGACCTATTCTTTGCTCTTGTTAATTTGATAGAAATAAATAACCATGAAATGCTAATGAGTATCATGTGATATATACACAGTTCATGTTGTTTCTGTTCAGTGTCAACAATGACACGATGACAACATTCACCCAAAAAATGGAAGCCTTTTCTATCTGTGTGTCACAGCATGGCTACATAATGCATTGTATTACCTGAAGCCGAGTTTTTCTACATCAGCACAGTCAATTACCACAAGAGCATGCATCACAACAATGCAAAACTAGACAAGCAAAGTAAAAAAACTCATCAAAATATCTAAATAAAAGAATTCTTTGCAATATCGTGTTTACCCTCCACTCAGGATTTTAATGTGGAGGAGTCCATAAAATCTGAATCATGTGGAGGAGTTCCTTTAGTTATTTGCCATGATTTCCTTTTGTTGTTTTTCATTGGAGTTGTTTTTGTAAATTGTTTCCTCTTTTACCCTAATTTTGGGGTACAGGGTGTTGTTGGGGTATCATATCCTTCAATCTGCCACTAGCAAGGGGTCATACATGTTCAAGGAACACCATCCAACATAAAACCTCAAGTGATTTAAGTCAGTTGTACTTATGTGTTATATAACTCTTAACCAAATCAACATCTTCTTCATGTGGGACTATTTATTCGTAATTGAATGTCAAACTATCTTCCCATTTACTTGAAAATCTTGATCAAGCTCTCTTGTGCAACTCATCTATGCAATTATGGCTCTTCGCTCTTGGCTTTTCCATTTGATTCTTGGCACAGGTGCTTGGTTTGCAGTTTGGCTTCTTGATTTGCCAATTACAGTTGGCTCTTGTCTTCTCTACTTATTCATGATATCATGAATATTCCTTAGTCACCCATCAGATGTCATTTAATCGACAAAGTCAGATTGTAAAGTCTAATACCACTAATTCTGAGGTCAGTATGTCTCAACTGCACCTACTGTGAGTCAAAGAACTTAAAAAAATGATTTTGCGAGTGTAAAGCCAAGGATAAAAGAATACTATGATTTACATGTAAAACCCTCTAGCAAATTGGGGAACACGCCTCCCAAGTCTACTATCAAAATCTAAGCAATCAAAAATATTGAGACTATGAGAGTTACCTTTGGGGAATATTTCAATCTATCACACAAAAGAAGAATGTGTCATTTCTAAGATCTGAGCATGACCAAACAATTTGTGATAGAAAATGCTGTGCAACTCTTTCCTTTCTTGCAACTATTCACAAACCATCAAGAAAGATAATTATACGAGGCAAATGTAAGCACTTTGTTTAGCACCCCATTTTGGTTTCTCTTATTTGGCCAAAAACTATCCTTCCTTGTCACAACTCAAAATTGTGTATCAATATTTTATAATTTGCAGTTGAATTAGTGACCTTAAATCTCATTAATTAGGATTGACATTCCAACCTTTCATAGTTGTTGTATCTTTGTAGTCCAATGTATAGAAGTGTATTGAATTAACTATGACCTAGTTGGGTACTTTGTTATTGCAAAAGCTAGCAAATAGATGCTTTGCTTTAACTGGTTCTCCAAGAGTTAGGCCTAAAACAAAGAGTTTGTGGTACATTGTGATAGTCTAATTGCATAGAATTTTGTAAGAATGCCATGTAACATTCTTGCATGAAGCACATCAGTGTCTGCTGTCATTAGATTAGCAAGGTGGTGATAGTGAATTGCCAGCTCGTTTTGATAGTTCTCATGCTTCAACTATCAGTAATTGCAAGCTTGAGAGTTGCATTTTCCCGATATTTCTTTTATTGGAAAAAATGGTAGATTAACTAGGTCTAATTTGTTTCAACTGTTATTTGTAAAGATTTAAGGATCAATTCTTTTTTTTCAGTGTTAAAGTTTTTGACTTTGGAAATGACATTGAGGAAAAAGATTGAGCCACAACCATGAAGATGTCTCAATTTGTAGGTCTAATTAAGGAGACTATAAGACAACAAAGCTGCCATAACCTATACTAGAAAACAATGTTTGTAACCTAGTCTGACCTCCATGCTTCTACTTATTTTATGTTTTTATTCTTTTCTTTGATGGAGATAAAGGAGTTTTACTGGTTAATCTTCCTTAAATAAATTCTATGTAATACTGATTACTTTTACTCATGACCTCTTTTTATTTTCTGATTTGCATTAGGCTTATACCATGGAGCTGGAAGCTGAAGTAGCAAAACTCAAAGAGCAAAACCAGGAATTGCAGAAAAAACAGGTAATTTGATTCTGTGACTATATTCACATTTCTAATTCATGACAACATGGTTTCATTGTTGAACCGGTCTATTACCACAATTTTCCATGTCATATACCAAACGCCCAATACCATTGCCATCGTCTTCTCTAATAAAGTTGAAGCCTCTACATGACAATTAGAGATAGGGAGGTTACAAGGTGGAGATCAGAGTGAGAGTGGTGGCTTTGTATTTAGTTGGAAAATGTGATTTTGTATATTTGCCCCAGTAGATTCAAATGTTACTTGGATAATGTCATTAATGTTATGGTACTTTATTTAATTAATAAGAGAATATTTGTCGTGTTTTAGTTCATACCATTGATATTCACAGGCATAGATCACTGTGTTGGTTGTACTGCCGCATTGGCATGTGCTATGCCAATATCTACTAGAATAGAGAATCTTCAGCATGACTCTGTTCCACATGTACTGTCCCAGTTGGATTAGGATATAGGTGCAAGATGTCATATTAGCAAGCCATACTGTAGTTCTTTTACAACTTTATAAGCAAATATGAAAGATGGAACCTTGGGTGACACTTTTCATTGTTTGCAGGCGGAGATGTTGGAAATGCAGAAGAATCAGGTAATCTTTTTTTTTGTTTCTTTACAATGATCATTCATCTATACTTTTCCCCCTCCATTTAAAGATGCTGCAACAATCATGTGTGTGCTCTGTTTAGAACTTCATGATTTTTTTTATTGTTAATTGCTATCTTGATTATTTAAGGTAGTTTTCTTACATAGTATATTATTCCTTAATCATTCAGGTCATTACCTAGTATGTTATATGTTATTTTAAGATGACATATTGTTTTCTTATCTCGATAAGTAAAAGATTGCCTTTTTCCCTTTATCTGTAAAGTGGTTGCAAAGTATTATTTGTTACTTTACATTAAAATATTGTTATCTTAACTCTATAAGCTGGAGAATCTTTCCAGAAAATCTTCTGGCCATCTTATTAAAGGATATATTCTTACCGTCATAGAATATAAGTTGAATTTAACATATTCCTTGTTTAGCTAAATGCTTCTGCTGTTGCACCAAGCAATTTAGCATGATCCTACATTCTTAACAGTCGTATGCTTTTTTTTTTTTCTCAAGTTGTGTACTTGTTATATTTCCTCTTTACCATACTATCTTGCATGTTTGATTCTGTGATTCTAGATGTAAATGCATTGGAAACTAAGGAAGCTATATAAATATAATGAGGTATTTATGTGCTTGACTAAATAGAGACAATTTTAGGGGAAGAAGTAATCCAAAAGGGTTTTTTTAATATTCAGAATCCATAAGACTTGGTTGATGGAGTTGCAATGATCCATTAAATGTCCTTGATCCTTTTCTACTGCATACCGTTCCACAGTTCTAAAATATCTAGAGAAAAATTCTTTATTTTGTGACTCTTGCTGTCTATTCTGAAATCCCCATGTGCTTGTCAATCCAGCATTTGCACCAGCAGCTCTGCATGAAACAAAAAATTTGAATGTGTATTCAGTTTCATATTAAAGTAGGATCTAGCACTCTTTTATTCAATGGCTTGACCAGTAATTCCATGAACTAGTTAAATTTGCTTTCTGGTTTGAGTTTGATAAGAAGAGACCCTTTCTCAGTATCCTTGTTTCTCTAGTTGGATCTCCCTTACTGCTATCTCCCTCTCTATGTTGCCATTTCTCCCCTGATTTATATATGGTCGTGGTCGCACAATGTATGTAGATCATGTTATTGTATCTCTGATACCTTTGGTAAGTCAAAGCTCTAGTTTTTATCTTAGACCTCTTTGAAATAATTGGCAAAAACTATATGTTTAAATGACCAAGTCACATAATAGTAAATTTCTTTCCTCATCAAATTATAAAAATACTTAATTATTTGTATTGATAATAAGAATGTGTCTATATAAATGTGAAGACATAATAAAACTAATAGCTTGCTGCTTCAAACAATTATTTCAAGTTCTGCCACCACCTAGTTTCACTTCATGCTTACCAGGAGATGGACGTATGGTGGAAAATTAAATAATAGAGGTTCATAAGCAAAATATGTCCCTTCGATAGTATCACACTGGTAATTGATGTTTGCTTCTATGATGTGACAACAAGGAACTCATGTACATGTAACTTAGAAAGAACAGGTAGAAAGAAGCCATTTATTGCTAATTTCTGCAAGTCCCTATTGTTGTGTACTTATGATTTTAAGTTTATTTTGAGTATGAAGTTCAAGATATGTTTCTGTAGCTGCAGATGAGGAATGTACTTAAGGTTTGAATTTCGTCATGATAGGCCTTGCAGATGATCAGTCAGCAAAATGGACCAAAGAAACAGTGCTTGAGGAGGACACAAACGGGTCCATGGTGAAGGCCAGCCTTGATAATGATGGGTTGCACCGGAACATCTCTTATCATGTCTCATAGGCAGTTGTGTATATGGCACGGAATTGCATTGTTTGCTGTAGAATCCAGTTGCTGTCTTGTAGAAGTAACTTCTTATCCATCTGGGTTTCCACGTCGTGTTCTTTTCTTGTATGTTCTTGTTGTAGATGGCTTTTCTCCTACCTAATGGCTCATCATGGACTTTTTCCACACACTGAATCTGCTGAAGATGCCCTTAGGATTCTGAAGTTAGTGATATAATCACCTACAATTGAAGCTGAAGCATCTATTTAAGATGTTCTTCAGCAAAGATGGAGTTCCTGACATCAGACATCGCTAACTATGGTCTGATTCTGTTTTGACTTGAAGCTTTTTGACTCTTTTTGGAGAAAACATTTTTCTTTCACCAAGTGGTTTTTCGGATAGCAACCGCTGCTGTATCTGATGTTCTTGGGCAAACAGTGGTTCAATGCAACAGTTACCGATCGTCCTCCTGTATGTTTGTTTCATGTATTTTTGCAATGGCTTGTTGCACAACATTTGTCCTCCAATATAGTTTTCTATAAGCTTGTGATGTGGTCCTTGCTAATGTTTGATTACTCATTTGAGCCTCAAACCAAAATTTCCATCTTTCTCTACTTCACGCTGCTACTCAAGCAACTTAACCTGGCTTCTGATACACTTGTTTTCGTATATAAGTATGGTTCTTCCTACAATATATTCTCTGATTGCCATATATATGTTGTTAACCTTGTGATCAAGAATTAGGATTGCTAAATCTATTTGAGGTTACTATGTACTGCGAGATTGTTGTTCTGTCAGTTGTTGCAGCACTATAAATCATGCTTCATTGCTGTAATCGAGAATTAGGAGTGCTTTGTTATGTATCTTTCTATTCAATTTGTATGAGGTCAGATTTTTTCCATTCAAAGTCACTGCTTTTTAACTCAAAAAGGATGGTGTGAAGGTGACTGTTTTGTACAAAGGGAATGTTCTAAGCGAGCTTGCACGATTCGAGGAATGAGAACTCAAAATAAGCTCTTATGATTAATCAGCTGATTTGGCAGCACAAATGAGGTTATAATACAAAATCGGTTTCGCCGATTAATTTTACGTATAAAGTTACAAGTTTGTTCCAAAATCGGTCATCCGAGACTCAATCTAGTACTCATCTTGATCCAAAATCGGTCATCCGAGACTCAATCTAGTACTCATCTTGATCTATAACGAATCCTTATGATTAGAGAAAACTTGTGTAAATCATTCTTGATTGGATGAATATAATTGATGTTGACGTGATGGATTAATTCATTTGCAATGTGGAACACAATCTGTGACATCAACATCTGTCATGCAGCTTATAATGAATGAATCATGACCTCACAGTAGATGTGTATATATATATATATATATATACCCCCTTTGCTAATTTAATTTCTTACCCATTTTACTTCCTTTTTCAGTAGTTCTGACCATAGAGAAACTCCCAAAACAAGGCTTCAATGAGGTGTTTTTGAGGTGGCAGAGTCATCATAGACCAGAAGAAATGGAAATGTTCTAAAAAAACCAATCAAAACTAGTGTATTAAAGGAGAAGACAACTCTATCAGCCAACATAGAGAGAGAGAGAGAGAGAGACAGAGAAATTGATGGTCAAAAGGCAACAACTAGAATTTCGGAATAGAGGTTGATCTTTGAGAGGGTTTCGCAGATTTCGGACGTGAATTCTCTCTCTCCTCCTCCTATTTGTAATCGCCTGACCACATTGTATCCTCAGGTCTCCTGGAGAGGAACTCAGAGAGAAAAGTCCATGTAAGTGTTCTTTCTTTACCTTCGGTCACTTTTCTCAGGCTATACCTCTACTATAGAATTCTCCATGTTCTTGGAGATGGATGCATCTCCATGTTCTTTCTTTTTTCCTTTTGATTTCTTTGATTGAGGAAGTATCATTTCAGGTAGCTCTTTGAATCAGCCATGCATGGGGTTGCATTTCTCTTTGTATTATGTGCTAGTTTACACTCTTCTTAATTTGCTACAAATTTCATTGTTATGCTTAGCTATCTTCTCACTTTTAGAAGCTTTGAGGAATTTAACTCTTTGCATTGAATGATGAAGATGTTTTTTTTTCTTTTAATGTTGATTTCAAGTTCAATTTATGTATTGGTTTAGTATCCTATGGATTAATCATTGACAAGTAAGTACTCTTATATAAACAATAATCACAAAAAGGAATGTGTATTGTCTTTCTAGTTCTTGGAAGATCAAGTTATATATTTTATTATCACTTGGATAATACTTTTTAGATTGATTCTAATCTACAGACCATTCTTAAGCAACTTTTTTTTTCGTAAAATAAGTCTATAATATTTTATACGCGAAATTATGTATTTGAATTTCTCATCATATTATCTTCTAATCCTATCTATTTTTATTTTCTTACAGAGAAGGTGATCAAGAGATTTCACAAAGAAGGACACAAACTCAATCTTATATCCACAAATTTCCTAGTGAATTATAGTGATTGTATCTCTCTCTATAAATATGATCAAATCAGAGACCCAATCCCTTGTGTTAATCGATTATATCCACAATCCACAAGCGGAGGTTAATAATGGCTCAGCATCTAAATTGCCTGAGAGCTTCAAGAAAGATGATGTGAACCGAGCATATGTTGACACTGCTGCACCTTTTGAATCTGTAAAGGAGGCCATAAGTAAATTTGGAGGACTGATTGATTGGGAAGCTCAAACTCTAGAGGTGATTCAGATTATATTTGCTATTAGTCTCTAATGAATAGGAGGTAAAGATGCTTAGATTAAGTTCTCTAATTACTTGCTATTTTTCCCTCGTAATTAATAGGAGGTGCTTAAACTAAGTTCTCCTCGCTCATCATCAAGAACATCAAAACTGTTGGAGAGTTTGAAGAAGGTCAATATCAACCAAGCATATATTGACACTGCTGCACCTTTTGAATCTGTTAAGGATGCTATAAGTAAGTTTGGAGGGACTGTTGATTGGGAAGCTCAAACTGCTGTGACTATAGAGGTAATCGTGCTGTCAAATTATATTCTAATTCTTTTTATTCTTTGGTGTAAGTTCTTAGTTGAGTTTGCCCGATTGTTTTTGTTCATTTACTTTTCACTGTGATTTGATAGTTTTTATTCGTTTGTTCTCACAGAGGCACAAACATGTCCATCTTGAACTTGAGAAAGCACAAGAAGAGATCATGAAGTGTAAAGAACAATATGAAGCTGTAGAATCTATCAAGGAAGATGTGACCAAGGAGCTGTCTTCTATGAAGAGACTTGTGGAAGAGCTAAAACAGAGCCTGGAGAAAGCACAACCTCGAGAGGCACAAGTAAAACAAGATTCCGAACTTATCGATGTAAGGTTGAAGGAAATAGAGCAAAGAATTGCTAACTTTGCAAGTGTTGCGGTCAATGCTGATGGCATCGAGATCGACAAAGAAAGAATTGCTGACTTTGCAGCAGCAGTTGCAGAGTTGAGATTAGTGAAGCAAGAGCTGGAATCAATGGAAAGTGAGCGCGTTGTGTTAGTTGATGAAAGGAATACTGCGTTATGGAAAGCTAAAGATTTTGATGTTGCATCGAAGGAGATCGAGAAAACCATTGAGGACCTAAACCTGGAGCTCGTCGCGACCAAGGAGTCGATTGAACTTGCCCATTCTGCACATCTCGAAGCAGAAGAACAAAGAGCAAGTGCAGCCTTGGCCTTGGAGCAGGATAAATTGATCAGGCAAAAGGAACTGAAGCACGCCGAAGATGAAGTAGAACAGCTCAAAGAGCAGCTCCTGTCGACAGATGATGTGAAGTCGACTCTGAACAGAGCATCTTCGTTGTTGTCCCGTCTAAAAGATGAACTAGCATTGTACATGAAAGCAAAACCAAATCGAGAGGCAAAGAGCACTCAGGAACATAAGCTGGTAGATCACACAGGAGACGTAAAAGAGAGTAATCCATTGGCTTTGAATCCAAAGGAACTTGATGAAGCAAGGAGCAGAATTGAGAAAGCTAACAATGAAATCAACTGTCTAAGAGTTGCATCTTCTTCACTCAAATCTGAACTGGAAATGGAGCGAGCATCCGTGTCGACTCTGAGGCAGAGGAATGTCTTGGCATCTGTGTTAGTCTCATCTCTTGAAGATGAACTCAACAGGACAAAAACCGAACTAGGTAAGGCATTAGAACGAGCAGCCGAGGAAGCAGATCGGGCTAAGGAAAGAGAAGAACAGGCCAAGGATGAAGCCTGTACGATGGAGAACGTAGGTAACTCCACACTCAAAGACTCATCAAACCTCGTAACTCTTTCGATCGAAGAGTACTTCGAGCTCAGAGAGAAAGCTAAAGAGGCCGAGGAGATCGCTAACAGTAGAGTGATCTCCACCATTGCGCAAGTTAATGCAGCAAAGGATCTGGAACTAAGGAGCTTACAGGAACTGGAGGAAGTAAAGGACATGATCCAAGAAAGGAAGACCGCGCTCAGAGCCGCAGAGGAGAAGGCTAAGAGGGCGACGGAGGGAAAGCTAGGAATGGAGCAGGAGCTACGGACATGGAGAGCTAAGCAAGAAGAGCAAAGGAAGGCGAGAGGTGCTGCAACGAGGTTGCCTGAACTTTCGAATCTCGACGCTGCTGTAGAAGCGAGGAGTTGTGTGGGGAAAGCAGACGCTGGTATCGATGAGAGTCCATTAATGGCGAATCCCAAGCTGCAGATGACACGATCGAACACGACCAATTCCATCGGTGCCTCCAAACGAGGGAAGCGATCGCTGTTCCGGCGGATAGCCATGCTCTTCACCGGGAAGAAGACTCAGCCAATGGGGTGACAGGCCCAGCTGTACTTACGGTTCTTATCTCAGAAGTGCATCTTCAACCGTTCATATTGAATCAATCAATAAGATCATTTAGTCCCATTGATTAAAGAGCATGAGAATAAAACACTTATAAGTCCGTCAGATCTCTTATATCTTTATGATTAATTGATCAATTTAAATGCTTGAAAAGTTCAGATATATAGAATTAAATTTGAGGGTATTTGACTCTGTTATTAGATAAAAAAAAACTTAACAATTGGATAGTCAAATTAAATCTAATTATTATAATTTTTTGATATGTTAGATCTAGACATTATGTTCTTTAAATTGATCAAAATTTATAATCCAATTAAAAGATTTGATTTGGTTTTCCCTTAATTTTTTTCTTTACTTTAATTTTTTTTCATGTAAATTTGATTTCATGATTTATTTATTATTTCATCACATCCTTAAATTATCTATAATATATTTAATACTATAATTATCTTCAATTTGATCCACGTAAAAAGGGAAAAAGATATAAATAATAAATTCCAAGCTCGACAGCATCTCATTCCTCACTCGATGCTGAGTCACAATATTCTATTCGCTCATATTATTGCACATTTAAATCAGCTCGGAATCTATTGCCGGATTTGTCGAGTTCTTGTTGGTGATATTAGCATCATTTACCGGAACTTTTTTGCACACATCAAAATAAATGATTGAGTCCCTTTATACGAATGAAAGTTCTGAAAACAGGTGCTATTCTTTTGATCCCTTTATCTGTAATTATCAGACAAAGAATAATAGTCCCTATTACAGATTCCCTGCAGATAAAGATATTTGATGATATCTGATTCTTCATGATTCATGCTCACCAGCATCGAATTCACCATCTGAATGAAATAGCTGCTTTTCAGATTTATATTCCATATTTTTGTTCAAGAATCAGCTTCTTGACTAACTTTAATAATTGGATAAAAGGATGAAGAAGATGGAAGTGGCAGTAATGGAAGTGGCCGCCCTTATCGCTGCCTTGCTTTACGTGATTCTCTCCTTGAACACGGCAATCGCGGCGTTCATCTTCGCCTATAAAAGACCCAAACAGCAGGCATACGTTCGAACAAGAAAGAACTTTAGTTGGACGTTGTTCTAAGAGCTTCCAGTACGTATTGCCATGGCCATCAGGACCACGAGCACCGCCGCCACCACCACCACCAGGTCGGTGCACGGGGACATGACGGTGGAGGAGTTCAAGGAGTGGCTGATGAAGTTCGACACCGACAGGGACGGGCGCATCAGCCGCGAGGAGCTGCAGAGGGCCATCCGCAGCATCCGCGGGCGGTTCAGCGGCTGGAAGAGCCGCCGCGGGATCAGGTACGCCGACTCCGACGGCAGTGGCTTCATCGACGAGGGGGAGATGGACAACCTGGTGGAGTTTGCTCAGAAGAGTCTGGGCCTGAGGATTGTCGTCTCTAATTAGCTGCATGGTGTGCAGTACAAGTATAATTTACAGTGGTCATGTTGTTGTCTGCAAGTCATGGAAGCTTTGAATTACTTGACGAGCTTCCTATGTATTTATCTTCCTTTGTTGCTGTTGAATGTCATCGTTTCTACGTCATCGATGTTCTTGCTATCTGTAGTCAATAGTATTAAGTAGTAATCTTCATTACATCTCTATATATATATATATATATATATATATATATATATGGAGCGACTTTACCCACTTGCGTCCCATCTTGCGTCCTTTACCCACTTTGCCGCCAAAATTTCGATCCGTTTAAAGACCGTGCAGGGCTTGCAGAAGAAGGAAGAGGAAGCGAGACTGTCGCTCGACTTGGAGGAGGAAGAGAAAGAATGACCTCCAAACAAGAAGGGGAGGATGAAGAGTTAGGGTCTTCCTTTGATTCCGATCAAGGATACGATGAAGAATCCGACTACGGAGGACAAGAAGAGGAAGAAGTCGAGGAAGAAGACGAGGAGAGTGGCACGGAAGAAGCCTGCTCCGCTGATCAAGATCGGAAGTCACAGAACGTCGCCGCCCTTGTGAGGTACACTGGATTCACCGCCATCGTTGACTGCTCGCTAGTTTAAATGATCTGCCGGATTGCGAAATCTAGGGTTTCCTTTGACACAGAAATTGATCGTTGTGGGGGTGTGTACGCGTTCTTTATTTCCTTAGTTTGTTGATAGAATAACCAACTAGTATTTCTCCTCTTTGTTGATTCGCTAGCTGGATTCGAGGAGAATGGTACTTGTATCGCATGGTCGTGTTTGGATGCTAACCTCTTGCCGCACTGAGTGTGGTCGTTCTCGGACCTTCTGCGCTGATAAGGATACACATGTTTCACTTATTAATCTGGATAAAACACGACAGCTTCAATTATAGAAAATTGAGGAAAGGTCGCAAGTGGAATGGTGTGACATATGAATGGTTTAATCGATTTAAAGAGTTGGTTTGCCAAATGATAATGATGTGTGCACAAAGGAATTTTAGTTCTCAACGAGGTTGCTAATTGATATTGCTTAGAAGCGCAAGTTTCTGTTACCAAAAGAAAGAAATAAATAACACCTAGAGGTCCTAAGTGTTTGTTGCTCTCAAATCATTGAAATAATCATACAAATGCTACGAGCATCAATGTTCTTGGATTATTGTCTTGATTATCAATGGAAATCACTTGTCTTCATTTTTCAGTTTTGTTATAAAAAACGAATAGTCTTAGAACCAATTGGGATCTAACACCTCTAATAGGTAAGAAAATATACCAAAATATAGCAGTAAGCTAGAAGACTTGCCATAAAACATAATAAAAGTTCCAAGCTAGAGGGGACTAGTGAGAATCTGGTTTGACATCTTAGTTGTTGTCCATAGGTTGGTCTTTGTGCCTTTACAAGAGAAATAGAATTCAACTAGACCTTTTGGTGACTTCTGTTAAGCAAAGCAGCATGCATTCCGTAATCAGTACTTATTCAGAAATTATTTAAAGCATTATATTATAGCAATAGAAGCTAGTTATGTTTATCCTAATTTTTACTGAAGTTGAATTTTCAAATCGTTCTTTCCATATTTCATCTTTCCTTATTCTGATTCCGAGAGAATTTTGTTTTATTTCTGATTTTAGGTAGCTTCATTTTTGGTGATGTTTTTTTCTTTTTCTTGTTAGAGGAAATCTTCTTGTAAGAAGGCAGCCACTTATTCCACGAATTCTATGTGTCTCTGACGGAGCAGCGGTGGCTCGAAAGCCTTTTAAGTCACCATGCCCTTACCGATACAAGGATGAAAATGATGAACTAACTCGACGACTTTGGGCGCGTAAGAGATTTGTACCATGGTGTTCCTCAAGAATACCATTGGTTACCATTGGCAACATTCTGAATTCACCGAGTTTTACTAATGATGATCCTGAAGAAAGAAATCAGCCTCTGCCCCCTGGGATAGAGCCTTTAGTTCTTTGGCTGCCCGAAGGAGCAGATGAGTCAAATGATTGTGTATCTCGAATTGAAGTAGATCCTTTACTTGTTCGCTATCTTCGGCCTCATCAAAGGTACTGATCTCACATCTCTTGTAATTGTATCTGTCGACAAGAAAAAGTTTTTTTTTTCATTTTTTTCTTGGAAAATAAACGTCCTCTTTGTTGTTACATCCATTTTTTTGTTAAATTGTAGCATGGAATTTTACCTTGTTGCCTTTTCTAGTTATTGGTTACTAGCCCTTCTATCGGGCTCTTTATTCAGAAAAGGTAAGATATCAATGTAGTGCCTAATCACACATGTGCCTTGACCGTGAACTGAAGCTGAACTTAAAATAAGTCAAATGATAAAAGGACAAAAGATTGCCAAGAGGAGGTCTTTGACACAATGGTTATATTTTGTGCAGAGAAGGAGTTCAGTTTATGTTTGAATGTGTTTCTGGGTTATCTGGTTCTGATGGTATCTCGGGATGCATTCTGGCAGATGATATGGGGTAAATATATTTATCTAAAATTCTTTTATATGGTTCTGCATTGTTGTGATTCAAGATGCTCTACATATATTAGTTTCTGCAGTTACTACTTACTAAACCTCTACTTCTTATCCTTTTTTAAAATTTTCCAGATTGGGGAAGACTTTACAATCAATTACTTTGCTGTATACACTGCTTCGGCAGGGCTTTGATGGCCAGCCAATGGTTAAGAGGGCTATGATTGTGACTCCCACAAGCCTTGTTAGCAATTGGGAGGCAGAGATTAACAAGTGGATTGGAGGAAAAGTTCAGCTTCTTTCTCTTTGTGAAAGCACACGAGCAGATGTCTTATCAGGGATTGAGAATTTCTTAAGACCCTGCAGCCCTTTTCAGGTTTATTCTTTTTGGTTTCCAATTGCAATAACTTTGAATCAGTATTAATCATCTATATGATGACTCAGTGGATAGAGGGTATGTCTTCTAAGAAGAGTACTTGATGCATGAAATTCTTTCAGGTGCTCATCATATCTTATGAGACATTTCGAATGCATTCATCAAAATTTGAAAAAGGTGGAAGTTGTGATCTTCTCATATGTGATGAGGCTCACAGGCTGAAAAATGATCAGACATTAACCAATAGGGTATGTAAAGCTAATTAGTCTTCTCAAGAAAATGTTCATTTGCTATGTTGAGATGTGAAGAAGGATGCTTCTCATAAACCATGGGTTGTAGTATGCGTATATGTGCATTGTTCTTTTTGTCTTCAGTATTTGTTGAAACCCAAGATTTGGTCATGGTGCATCTCCTTTTTGTATCAGGCATTGGCTTCTCTACCTTGCAAAAGGCGTATCTTATTGTCAGGGACGCCCATGCAGGTAACATGGTTCTTTGTGTGGTTCTCATAATGCAAGTTCATTCTACCAAATTTGTTCTATACGAACTGACTTCAGTTTTGATAGAATGATCTTGAAGAATTTTTTGCCATGGTAGACTTCACAAATCCAGGAATTCTGGGAGATGCTACATATTTCCGGAAGTACTATGAAGTAAGTCGATACCTTGATGTTGTAGTCATTATCAATATCTGCTACATGAATGTTACTTTTTTACCTTCTGCTATATGTATCAGAATTGTGTTTTTCTTTTCTGTGGACATCAATGAGCCATGGCAGGTTTCTTGATTTTCTTTGAATATGAAATTGTTGGACGAGGTAAACCATAATAACTGATATGGATGCTTAACCCATAGCCATTCTCTGTATGTTAACTAGATGTTGTAAAAGCAATGGATGAAAATATAAAAGCATGAAACTGCAGTTGACTGTTTCTAATCAATTTAAATTAATGTTATTTGGTATTTTACAAGTAAAAGGTGCACTAAATTTTTATAGGCTAGTCTTGCAGGATTTGTCTATGTTGTTAGCTTATTTCATTGAACTCGCTCTCCTAATTCTAGATCTTGTCCCTGAATATGTACGATACTATAATGCTTATTGTATTACAGTGTATATCACACAAATAATGGAGCATCGAATGATTCTCAATCTCCAAACATACCAAGTCATATCCTTTTCTTCATTAATTTAATCATTTCGATCTTCTAAGTTTGAGCACCCCAAAGCTGCTTTTAAACTTTTTAAGTATAACCATCTATAGAACATTTGCACAGAGTTTTTTGTTCAAAAACATGGAGGTCAACCTTATAAATGCAGATTACCTGATTTCATTTAATCTACCATATTTTCTACTGTCGTATGTTAAAAAATATAAGCCTTCTAAGTGGCTATTTCTAAGTTTTGATTACATAATATCCTTTATCAGGGGAAATTTGAGATAATAATTTATAGGCTAGAATCTGGTGTTAAAAAACCAATAATTTGATAAATATTATACAAGTTTTGTAGAAACCCTTTGCAGCCAGTCTTGATACATAATAGTTTAACACAACAAGCACACTTGTCATGATTAAAAGTACTGCAAAAATAAAACTTAAAAACTAGATGAATGAAAAACTAATGGCAAATGTTTATTAGAGGGAACTCTTTGTCCTTAATAAATTTGATTTGTTTGAGTTTCCATAATATTATTACCTTGCAGAAACTGCCAACGAGTACTCCATAACTAGTGTGCTAATATGTGCTTGAGAAAACATGGAATGGCATGTGTCATGCTTGTCCTTATCAGATTGCATTTTTATGATAGTACAAATATTGGCAAGGGCTTAATACATATAAAAATCTGATAATAATAGTACTAATAATGATTATTATTGTAAACTTTTTTTTTTTTTTTTTCATTCTAATATGTAATATTGCTGCAGTATTTCCTTTTATTAAATTTCATGTTAATTTATCATAACACATTCAGTGTCATGTTATGCTGTGGCATTCGTGTGTTGTGCTCATCACATGGTGTGGCACGGGCAGGGGGCATCTACCTTTAAGGATTCGGTAGGAATGGGGATACTGATACTGCAAGTAAAATTCATGAGAAACCAGACATTTGTCAGCAGCCCATTACAATTTGGACTAGACTAACTCTTTCTCGAGTTTGTTATGCAATTGTCATACTCTTAAAAGCAGACTGCAATTCATGGTATATTACCATATTTGAATTGCATATGAAAACCTACTTTTGGTTTTGACATTTATTCGAAATCATCTAGAAAATGTTTATAAAATTTTAGGCAACACATTGAGTCAGTTTTTTAGCAGTCATATGACCATGGAATGCCATATTAGTTTGAAAATGGCCAAACATCAGTTGTTTGTTTGCCTTGGTATCAGTAAAACCTGTTATCCTTACATGCATTATGAGGCTATTCATAAAGTACCATGATGGGGTATCACCCTTTGTCATCATCCACTCTCCAAATTGATTTTCTCCTATGAAAAGCAAAACAGCTTAATTATGTGCAATTGCATTTGAATGTTTAACATTGCTTCATTCATGTTCAGTAGTATTCTTTAAACTTATAATTGAGTAGCATATTCTCTTTGTTGGTCTTCTGACTTTGGCTGTGTTGCTGAATTAACAGAATATGGTGATTCATTTTAACCTTAGATTTACTCTTCTTTTTCCATTTTTTTATAAGAAATGATTCCTTGATTTTTTTTAATCTTTCGACAACTTATTTCCTATCGTTAGCTCAAAAGAATTGATGGATTGTTAGATTTAGCTAGTGGCAACTGTTTTGATGATAGAGAATGACACTAATATTTAGTTATATACTTAGGCGATATTTGCAGTTTTTATCACTGTAATTTCTTGACCTAACTTATTTTTTATGGCTTTAAAAAAGATACCAGTTGTTTCTGGAAGAGAGCCTACAGCAACCTTAGAAGAAAGGAAGTTGGGTATTGAGAGATCTGCTGAGCTGAGTGCAAAAGTAAACCAGGTAATCTTTCTTGAAAAATGCAAGCCTTAAAAGTCATACTGCACATGGCATGATTATGAGTGCAAGCTTCATTCTTTTTTTCTTTTCCGTATGCTTCATTTTTGTATAAGCAACACATCACTATGAAAGTCATACTTTCATGCATGCCATTACAAATTCTCCTTTTTCTATTTATAAATAAAACGCCTAGAATCTAGGATTTATATGTAATAATCTTGAATCTTGAAGGGTATATATGTTAACTTTTTAGAGGGACATATGCATGTAAATGCTTATATATAGAATAATAAATTCCTTAAAAAACCATAGGTGGTAACAGATATATGATGTGTGTACGTGTATTTGTATTATTGTATATATGTGGAGAGCAGAGGGTGGCCTCTTGTTGCAATTAAGCTATTTCATATGACAAGCATCAGTTGTTGAAATAGTCTCCCCCCTTAAGCCAATGTTCACTGATGCCGTCATTATGGCAGCTTGAATGGTGGGTTGCCCTATTGTCACGGACAAACTTTGAAACAGGGTGTTTGATGTAATGCTTATATATGTCCGTGTCTTTTGGCATGTTCATGCCTTGTACAGAATGTAAAGGGGCGGCCGAAGGCTTAATAGCCCCATTTTAGTTGGGTGGTGGCCTCTTTAGGCTTGTAAATAAAGGTTGTGTCATGTGGACACGTACGAGAACTTTTCGGTCTGTAATGGACCATTTTACCCTTTGTTGTGCCACTGTTCAGAGCTTGTAAAGTCTGTTTGTAATTTGCATTGTCTATGAAGTGTTTTTCGGACATGTTTGCTTGTGGATCCCAATTGAGGCGTTCTCTCTTGCCTGTTCTCTCTTTTATTGGTCCTAAGGGACAATGGGAGTCTTCGGGGAGGCTGACCTTTGCGGACGGACACGCAAGGGTGCCGCACGACTTAGGCAAAATCAGCTAAGTCCGTGTCATATGGTATCAGAGCCGGACAAGCACTCATAGAAACACTTAGCATGCAAACGTGGGGGACCTAGCGGGGCTGCGTTGAGGGCAGTCAGCACACGCGCGACCGTTTGGGGGAAAACGGGCATGGAGATGTAGGGAAAAGAGTCGCTCAGAGGAGCGAGCATCTGACATTGGTATTCAGAGGAATGGCCAACCCTTCGCGCAAGAGGCACTACGAGAACAGGCAAGCTTGGAAGAATTTGGAGCGCACAAAGGTTGGGGTGGCTGAGTTTGAGCTACGGCTCAACGTTGACAACTATACTTGATGGTGCTCTAGGCAAGCGAGGCGCTTGGCAAGAATGAGACCATGCAAGGTGGAATGAGTTGTTCAGCGATCGAAAGAGTTGTGCAAAGCTCACAGAGGTGAGGGGAATTGCTAACTCAAAGAATTCGGTACTCATGCATGGGTTTGTATGCGAACGATGGAGTGTTCGCGGCCATCCCAAGGCGGCCGAGACTCGGCACCATGGAGCATTGAAACTTTCTCTTCGGCATGTGAAGGATATGTCCGTAGGAGGCTGAAGTGTGTAACGAGTTCAACATGTTGCTAGACCTTGAGAGGTGCAGTGGTGGCTGTATTGACGGGGAGTCGCAATCTAGCAAGTGCGTTTGCAGGAGGCAGAACAATGCACAGTTTGTTCAGTAGATCGGAGTAGTCCAAGGGGATGGTGGTCTCCGAAACGAAGAGAGATGTTGCTCCAATGGGACAGTTATCCAGGAGGGATAAGTCTCAGCTCTCCAGAGGGAGAATCATGTGAGACGGACTTCACATGTTGAGGAGTACCTCAATAAAGAACAACTCCACGAAGCTCGATGGACTGAGCAAGCGGCGAGGAGTCGTCGCATGATCTCGCTTGAGAGAATGCATTGGTGGATGCATTGCGAGATCAAGTGGGGGAGCAACACAGATGAAGGCACACTTGGAGTCGATATGAGATCGGACTCAAGGGAGGGCTGACCCGTGGAATGGTGGGCACGAGGGCCACCATCGACTCAATGCGAAAACGAGGAGCGGAGCAACTTGGGTGTAACTTGGCGAAGTACCCAAGCCGCATGAAGGGAGCCAGCAGAGAAGTTGGAACATGGAGCAGAGGCACAGTGCTTTCCTTAGACAGGGGTCAAGGACATGAACACTTGCAGAGGCAAGAGCAGGATCATGTTGTTCCATGGGTCCTTCATTCTGACGGAGCAGACTCATCTTGCATGGTGCCAAAGACGAAGGGAGCTTCGGGGCAGATGCACCTTATCTCGGAGAAGCATTTGAGGGAGGAACTAAGGCGACTCAATTTGCGGAGGCGAAGTTGGGTTCAGAAGGCCTTAGCACGGGGCAAGAGGACGCAGAGGCAGGTACTCTTGAAGAATATGCCACAGTGTTGCCATTCGAGTTGCTATGAAGGAAGCGGTGCGCAGCGGAGATTGTGCTGGTAGGGGTAGAGGCCCAGGATCCAGACAATGGTGCACCAATTGCAGCGAAGTCGGGGGACTTCGGGAGCTACTAGGCGACGGACTGTCCTAGAGCGGTGCTTCATCTAGGTGTGGCCCAAGAGTGGGTGGATGAAGGTTGATTGCCAAAGGAGCGAACAAAATCGAAGGTGGATGAGACCCTGCGATGTATTGGCAGAGGCCACACATGGAGGGTTCACAATTCGAGTTTATTCCACAAGGATCAGAATGCAATGGAGATGTCACCAGGAGGCGACATGGTGCAGCGGATCGTGGTGGAACAGTTCGTGGCAATGCGATACACACGACAAGTCCCGTGAGGGATGAGATCATATGGAGGTATGATCGGGAGCTACTGGGAACTCCGCTTTGGTGAACAACACGACGGCAAGAAGGGCTATGGATTCAAGGAGTGAAGGCCATGGTACCGCAGAGGCGGGTCTTCCGGGCGTGCACCGAATTTTGCATCGGATGAAAACCTTGGTCATCAGCATATGGGGGCTGGGTTCCACCAAGGGAAAAGTTCGAATGCAAGTACCAGTGAGTTCCATGGGAGGGACTTGATCATGCAGAGGTATGATCGAAGCAGCTGGAGAGTTGGACTGCTCCAGAGCTCATATTCGCTTAGGGAGCCCGGCAAGTCAGAGGACAAGGCCGAGTAAGCGAACGTTGCTACCAAGGAAGCTATGGAGAACAGAATCGGTGCAAACCCTACAATGCGATGGCAGAGGCCATGCATGGGAGTGCAGTCTGTCTTTCCATCGACCAGAAGGAGTTGCTTGGAGAACACAGAGGTGTTGAAGCAGGGGGTCGAAAGGGGCGAGGAAGCGACGACGAGTCCAGAGGGACTTAGCTACCCAAAATCAAGCATCAGTTAGAATGGAGGTGGACTCAGAGGAGTGCCACGGAGACATCTCTACTGATCATGAAGAAAAGGGATTCAGAGGCGAGGCGACGGATAGTAGTGCCATGGGCATGGCAGCGCCATGGTACCGTAGAGGCGGGACTTCCGTGAAAGTCACTGATCCCTTGCTCTCACGGAGGGAGAGCGTTTGGTCGTGAAAGGGGCCGAGGAGGTGGAGCATGCAGAGGTAATCTCCAAGTACCGGGACAAGGCTGAAGGGCAGAGGCCGAGGAACTTCGTAAGACCGGTGTCAGTGTGCTTCTCATCAAGACAACCGTAAGTGAAGGACTTCGGGTCATGCAATAGTGCACGACCAAGGAACGAAGCAGGCAGTACGCGGTGCTGTACCTTTGCTACTCAGTGGAGTAGGCGGCAGGGTTGATGGAGAAGACGGTACAATCCCAGAGGCGACCTCATCTATCAGAGAATTACTCCAAGTTGGGGTGAAAACTTCCCGCATTCCAGAAGTTCAATGGCATTGAGAAGGTGAATCACAGTAGCTAACACAATGCAAGGAGTGCAAACACTTCAAGTGCTTCAGAAGTGTGAGCAAAGAGCAGGCGAATACCAGTAACCAGCTCGATGCATGAAGTACAACCTCGAGGAGGCGGGCGAAGTCAAGTAACCTTTGCCTTCTCAACTCTTAAGAGAATGGGCGAAACCGAGTACCCCAATTCTCTTATCTATCCAGCAGAGGAGCTCTGCACAAGTTCAAAGACCCTTCAAAGATAATGGAAGACAATAGTTGTCAAATCCTCACCAACGGTGATCAGTGCTACTGAGAGTAGATTGTCCGCTTCATTTCCCAACGAAATGCCAATCGAAAGCGGAAGTGATGCGAGCCTACTTGGATGTGACAACTAACTGAAAGAAGAGTCAATGAGCAGATTTTGTGGAGGAAGGACCCAAAACTTCAGAAGTTTGCGAGACGATGCTCGTTAAAGCTCCAACAAGCATCCACCCAGTTCAAGCAGCATGTGGAATTTCTGAGAGACTGGCGCAGTAAGGATGGTCTTTTCCTTCATCTGGGAGATCCGCAGGAATCAACGAGGATCAACACAACTCTGCCAACCCCACACCAGAGTCAGAGTCATTGGCGAGTTGAAGCAGCATGGCGGATCAAAGGTTCGACTACTCAAAAACAGCAGCGGAGAGCAGCTGGGAGCCAGGAGGCGCATTGCAGCTGGAGCAGAAGATTGAAGACTCAGCAAAGGCGAAGAGTTGCAGTGTTCACAAAGGCTTCGACGAGGACGTCGAAGGTATAAGTGGGGGAGAATGTCACGGACAAACTTTGAAACAGGGTGTTTGATGTAATGCTTATATATGTCCGTGTCTTTTGGCATGTTCATGCCTTGTACAGAATGTAAAGGGGCGGCCGAAGGCTTAATAGCCCCATTTTAGTTGGGTGGTGGCCTCTTTAGGCTTGTAAATAAAGGTTGTGTCATGTGGACACGTACGAGAACTTTTCGGTCTGTAATGGACCATTTTACCCTTTGTTGTGCCACTGTTCAGAGCTTGTAAAGTCTGTTTGTAATTTGCATTGTCTATGAAGTGTTTTTCGGACATGTTTGCTTGTGGATCCCAATTGAGGCGTTCTCTCTTGCCTGTTCTCTCTTTTGTTGGTCCTAAGGGACAATGGGAGTCTTCGGGGAGGCTGACCTTTGCGGACGGACACGCAAGGGTGCCGCACGACTTAGGCAAAACCAGCTAAGTCCGTGTCACTATGTTAACTATTAAGAGAGTGGCACAGAACTATCATGAAATCCCACTTATCAAGTGAAAACTAGTGTACATTCTCATTATAGCAATTTTTTTTCCTTTTGTACATCAGCAACATTGGTTTGTCAGGCAACAATTTATCCTGCTGTGATGATTTTTTCTAACCTATCTGCTTATGTTTCAGTTTATACTGAGGAGGACGAATACTTTGTTGTCAAATCACTTACCACCTAAGGTATCCTGCCTCTCCATTACTTTAATTTTGCTAAAGATGAGGTTGAAATTCTTGTTGTTATGAGAAAAGTGGCTAGCTTTTTTTCAACTCAAGGTTTTTGTAGTTCTAGACATCAAATTATTTAACTTTTTTGTAAGATAAGTATTAACATTGAAATTAAGGCTCTTAATAATATCAAATCTAGCACATTCTTAATCATCCATTGTAACCAGTCTGCATGTCAATGGGCTATTAATTGATAGTAGTTAAGCACTTATCACTAGGGATTAGTTACCTTCTACCATCCAAGGTAACTAAGTTGGCTTTGATACCTACCAGTTGGGCGAGATTATTGTTTCATCTGTAACATTCACAAAGCCACTCTGTCATGCAATTCTGTATGGTTACACTTTATTTAGCTCTACATTAGTCACATTTAAATTACAAGAACATGGTGGGAATGTTCGAAGCAAGGTCCAAAAGATTAATTCGATACCAATACTGATCTCAGATCCAGGGTACCAACATCAATTTGTACCAAGTTTCATTATGGACCAATGTTGATTGCTGTGGACAATATCCATGCCAGACGAATCTTTCCTGCACTTATAATTTATTTAAGACCTTTATTTCTCTTCTTTGATAATTTTATAACATTTTATTAATCATACAACAAAATGATTTAAATAGAAGCAATTAAAAATCAACACATAACATCAATCATAAGGCATATATATAAATATTACATATAACTTCATTCATAAAACATTAAATTACAACTGTTCTGTTAATCAAACAGGCCTGTGTTTTTATTATGCTTGTTACATTGCCATTGTTCTGTATTTGGTTTTCTGGGAAAATCATATTTTAACTTGATCAATATTAGAAGTTTGTCATGGTAGCTTCTGGGCTTTCATTTATTTGGTACTTTTTTTGGTATTGGTGCATGTGTGTTACAGTTATCTAATGTTGTACCAGCTACCAATGGGAGTTTTTGGCTTCTTTTGATAATTAAATGAATCATTACATTTCCACACACGAAATGATTCAAACTGCTGAATCTCAAAACAAATTTAAGGCACAGGGGTATTATCTCTATATCTATCTTATGTTAGAACAACAAAGAAAGAAATCTTTTATCTCCATCTGTAAATCAAAATAGTCAATTTTGCAAGTAAAATATATCATCATTGACAACTATCAAGCCAAACCTATGCCTATTACTAACTTTTTGGGAAGGCCGATCATGCAGCTCCTGGCACTTCACAGCTATTAATATTGTTAAAAACAGTTCCATTCATACCAGAATTGTTTATTAGTAACAGACGTTCTTCCATCAACCATATAGACTTTTTTTGGTTATTTTTCCCTGTATTTGACATGAACTTCCACGTGATGTCGCATCAGTAATGGCCAACTATATGAAGCTAACTTGTTGATTTTTTATATGCTTTTGACACAATGAATCTATCTAAAATCTTCTTATCATGGAAGCAGGATGAGTGCCATTTATAGAACTAAATGCATATTAGCTCACTTTTTCTATGGCGATTTTACTTTTGCAACTTAGGGACTCAGATGTTCTTAAGTGAAAGGGATATGGTTCAATGGACGCCTAGTACATATTTTGGGCACATTGAAATCTTATTTTACATTTTAAATTAAGAGTATATTAGACTGAAATATAGAAAAAAAAGGTTTAATCATATCATTTTCTACAATTTAAAAATTTTCTAAGAAAGGTTGTGGTGGTCACCATAGCAAACAAGGTTGGTGCCATATAAGCTCAATGGTAGAATGCCAAATTAGCAGGTCAAACTTGGTCTAT
Organism: Musa acuminata AAA Group; assembly: GCF_036884655.1. Lineage (NCBI taxonomy): Eukaryota > Viridiplantae > Streptophyta > Magnoliopsida > Zingiberales > Musaceae > Musa > Musa acuminata. The sequence continues at coordinate 44,873,817 of NC_088342.1, forward strand.
AAAACCTAAGACTGTTGGACTTTTAGATGGTTTAGACATTTGGTCCCTTTCAAAGTAATTCTTAGAGAAAAACATATCACAGATTTTAAAATGGTAATATAGTCCCAGATTAATGCAACTCTGGAAGAGAAGATCTATAATGGACATAGTTAGGGAGAAAGGATTTAGCATTCAAATAAAACAATTGAGTAACACCAAGGTGAACTTCCTTTTGTCTATGGAAATTACAGATGTCATTTAACATAATTATGCATATTTATTGCTTCATTTTTAGTACATTTGTTGACCATTAAGGTCCATCTATAGCTCCTTTCTTTATTCATATGCTCCTTATGCTCAGGGCAGAGGTATATATGGAAATTAGTCTCAGTTTTCCAAGGCGCTTGTATTGCTTTTATGTATCTTTTATTCTTGCTTTAAATTTGTATTTTAATCAAACTCAGTTTTTTTACTGACTTGGTTATTTAAATATAGATCATTGAAGTGGTATGTTGCAAGCTGACTCCTTTACAACTCGAACTCTATAATCATTTTGTACAATCAAAAAATGTGAGAAGACACCTACCTTTCATCGTCATTATGCTAATTAGTAATAAACTTTACTAAAAAAATCTTATTTTTCATATATGAATTTTATAGGTTAAGCGTGTTATAGCTGAAGAGATGAAGCAATCCAAAATTCTAGCATATATAACTGCTCTTAAGAAGCTATGCAATCATCCAAAGGTAAATATTAATTTTTGCAAGACTTGTGCAAGGCTTTATAAAACTATTACTGCAAGAGAAATAATAAGAGCTGATTTCATATCTTCGATATGCAGTTGTTCCACAAGTGATTCTTTGTTGTTCTATTATTCTATATGATGATGGTTGTTCAATTTGTTCTGCCTCCTACCTGGTGGCACACATTTAATGTAGGAATGTCATAAAAAATTACGTTTAGTGCAAGGCTTTTAATCTCTCTCCAATACTAGTTTAGTAATCGACCGGACCAGCTGGTACTGATATACTAACCGAAACCGCTTGGTATCATTCAGTATAATAATAAAAAAATATAATCAAAAGTATTGTATTGGTATTGAGCTCCATGTCTCAAAACTAATAATTTGTCAAATTAGTAAGTACCAATATGTTATTCAACTAATTCATTGATAATTGCTATTAATATGGATGTTTCATAAGGTCATATATAATGATCATAGGCTCCTAATATTCAAAGTATAAAGTTACAGTACTGTGTATAGAATATACACCTATATATCATCAAAAGACACTTTTAGGTCATTAAACAATCATGTACACATTTTTGGTTATTTATTATTACCCTATGATCTCTATTCCTCGTTTTGTTCAGCTCATCTATGATTCTATTAAAAGTGGAAGTTCAGGAACGTCAGGTTTTGATGACTGCATACGCTTCTTTCCTACAGAATTATTTTCTGGAAGGTATTATCAGCGGTGTCCTTTTTTTATCATAAAAACAAGATGTTGTATTTCTTTTACTTGATTTTGAGTTTTGTTTGGGTAGATCTGGATCATGGACTGGTGGTGGTGGAATATGGGTGGAACTGTCAGGAAAAATGCATGTCCTAGCAAGGTTACTTGGCCAGCTTCGTAAAAATACTGATGACCGCGTTGTTCTTGTATCCAACTACACTCAGGTATTGTTGGGACTTGGGACATTATGGCTTGTTAGCATCATTATTGTAATATCCAACTACACTCAAGTGATTAAGAACTTATCTCACTAAAATTGTCAGACTTAGTTGCTTCTGTCTTACCTAGTTAATGCTTGAAGAAATATTAAATGCTAGGGAAGCATATTGAGATGTAACTATCTCTCTAATAGAATATAAAACATAGCCCATTGAGCTGGCATCAATATATAGATTATTGAAGCAATGCTAGACAGTTGCTTAATTTACTCGATGTTTTTTTAGTCCTGCAGACTAACATGCTTATCATTCACTGTCAAACACTAATAAATATAACATAAGATATTATTGATACGTCAAAGTAGATCCTGTGCTTTTTTTAGCATAGAGGTTACTTCATTTTGTTAGTTGATGCCTTAGTTTTTTTTAATGTGGGATTTATATGTACTGATGCTTTGGTCAAGAAGCTTGCATACATTGATCCTCCTCAGACTTCACATTAGCGGTTCACCTTTATTTTATTATATGTACTAATGCTTTAATATAAAGTTGCTCAAGAAGTTTCTACATTTCTAGGTCCCTAAGTAATTACTGGAAGTGATTTTTTAATTTTCCTCCTTTGTCCAAAGGGTAATGTAAATATTTTTTTGTGCTAGCTAATGTTTCTCCTAGTGATTGCATTGGTTTTGAAGAATACGCCTGATACTTGTATATTGACCAACTTAGATTTGATGCACTAAGGCGGCTCCATAGTGAAGGAAGTTTGACACTTTAGGAAGTCAAATAAAATGATGAAGTGGTAATGCTCTGTCTTACATATGAGTGTAGTGGCCACGAAACAAAAAGCTTGTCACCAAGGATTGCATCGATGCTGGAGAATATACCTACAAGTGGTACTATACATTGACCAACATAGCTTTGATGGACCAAGGAGGCTCCACAGTTAAGAAAGTTCTGTAGCCATAGAATAAACTTTTTTTTTTTTTGGCTCACTGCTTTTATTGGATAGACAAACCTCTCTTTTGAATATGGTTACCATATATGTATGCACTAGTTATTGTCATTTTTTGTAGAAACTTTACCATTGGTCCTACTACATCCTAATTGTCTTTAGTTCTCTATTATAAAATTTTGAATAAACTTATTTGTGCAAATGCTTCTGTTTCTCCATCTTGCCTTGTCTTATAGTGCATTATGGTTGCAACATTAGTTGTTTGTTCATTGATCCTGATGTTTTGAAATCCTTTCAGACTTTGGATCTGTTTGCTCAATTGTGCCGAGAAAGAAGGTATCCCTTTTTGAGGCTTGATGGAACTACATCCATTGGAAAGCGGCAAAAGTTGGTCAATCGTTTTAATGATCCATCTAAAGTGAGTAATTATTTTCTTTTTTTCTGTTTTGACATGTAGTCATTACACCGACTTTGATTATGTAGTTGTTCTGGCATTTTCCTGGCAGGATGAGTTTCTGTTTCTTCTAAGTAGCAAAGCTGGCGGCTGTGGACTTAATTTGATTGGTGGAAATCGCCTGGTCCTTTTTGATCCTGACTGGAACCCTGCTAATGACAAACAGGTATTCTTTTTCCCTGAGCGACTTCCTTTATACCTGTTACAATAAGTTGATAATATTCAGGGTATATGCTTTTTTCCTTCCCCAAGGCTGCAGCAAGAGTCTGGAGAGATGGGCAGAAGAAGCGAGTCTACATCTACAGGTTCTTGACCACAGGAACCATTGAAGAAAAGGTTTGGACCTTTTGATTTGTAACATTGTAATAATTCTAAGCCACTGTATAGTTTATCATTGTATTATTTCTATAATGCTTTGGTTGCATAGATTTACTATGGACTATAAGTCTACTCTTCTAAGTGATTATTGATATTAATATAATCTTTTGCAGGTCTACCAGCGTCAGATGTCGAAAGAAGGACTTCAGAAAGTTATTCAAAAGGAACAAGCAAATAGTCAGATGCCACAGGTATAAATTTGCTACGTTTTACTTCCCTTACAATGCATAGTACTTGAGATATTCATCTTTACAGGGGAGTCATCTGTCAAAAGAAGATCTGCGTGATCTTTTCACTTTTCATGAGAATGTCAGGTAATTTGTACATCTAATTTGAATATTGTCTTATAACCAGGTTGATGAAATGACTTAAATTTTAGTTATATAATGTTTTTAAATCAATACAGGTTAGTATTTCTGCTGCAAAACTACTATGCTAAACAGTTAGAAGGGTAGAAAAACTTTCCGGGCAATGAGCATTAATAGTAATGTTACTCTAGTATTTTTCAATTCTTGCATTTGACTGGGGTTAGATCAATCATTATTGATGAACATATTTTTATTCTTGCCATTCTACTTGTATTTAACATGTAAATATTTATACTTGGTCGATACGAAGATAATGGATGCACCAGTATGGAGGTTTGAGTCGACCGAGGAAAGTGAGAGGAAAGACAGACATTGGTCAAAAATGAGAAAATGGTGCCTCTGTTACTTTAAAAAATGTTGCTCTTGGCAGAGCTGATTTGAGAAAGGCTTCATTCAACCACAAATGATAGAGGATTAAAGCTTTCGACATTGTTTGTGCATATTCAAATGCTTCGTTGGTGAAAACCACATGCAAGTACATTCAGTGAGTTTTAAAATGTTTGGTGTCTATCAGTTAACGACTAAATCAGTTGCTATAATTTCTCATAGGTCTGAGATTCATGAAAATATGAACTGTGCACGCTGCAAAGAAGATGGTCTGATGGCAGTGAATAACATTGTCAATGAGATAGAGGACGATGACAGTGGAGATTCATGTGATGGAAAGCAAAAGCTAAGTGGATTAGTAAATGACATTGGCAGATTTGCTGAAATTGCTGGATGCTTGCAAAAGTTGACAAGCTCCCAGAGACAGGTTACTCTTACATAAATGTTCATAATTTTTCTTAAGCAAATTGTAGCTAGTTTCTTAGAATGTTTGTTCACTTTGCTTTTTTCAGCTTGGAACCCCGTCTGAAGAAGATTTAGGAAGCTGGGGCCATCATTCAAACCCTGCAACAGTACCTGATTTAATTCTTCAATCGGCAGCTGGTGATGAGGTGTGTTGTGTTATAACAGCTTGGATGAACATGCATAAATCTTTTTGATGGCTTAGCAAGATTCATGATTGCAATGAAGGTTTAAAAATCAGTTAAATATCAGTTACAACTGTTCATTGGTCCAGTACTGAACCAATGTATTAAACGGCATATCAACTTGCACCGTCTGGTATCATTAAAAAAGAATAAAAAGATAAAATATCAATTGATTCTGAAATATATAGTTAAACATTGGTTCTTTGGATTGGTAAATTGATTCGTATAGATATGATCGAGTATTTGAAGCCTTAACTGTAGCAAATGTCATAGGTTTCTGCAGTATTTAATTTACAGCTCCTTGATATTTTTCCTTCTAACTTGTAGGATGAAACAAAACTGTAGAATAACCTGAAATAACTGTAGAATATTTTTCCTTCTTTGTTTGTATTGCAGTTTAGATAATATATTTATCTTTTTGGAAAAAAAAACCTGAAATTTTATTTGCAGTTGCATAAGCTCGAGAAGCCTTTCCCTGTACTTGCACAGTGAATTGAAAGTGGCCATTGTTTTGACTATTGTTAACTACTCTGATGACTTCCACTGCTAAAGCTCAACGATTTGCTAACATGACTTGGAATCATAATTGCAGGTCACATTTGTTTTCACTAATCAAGTGGATGGAAAACTTGTTCCAGTTGAATCAGGAGTAAGATCCACTCAGCATTTAGATAACCAAAAGTATGAGAAGAAAGATGGGAAATCAATGTTCTTGCCTATGCAAATTAAGCAACAATCTACAAAATCCAATGGAAACACTTGCCTGAAGAGTTTCAGCGGCCTAGACACTCCCCTGTCCAAAGAACCCAAGTCGATGAAAACATTGCGGAAGTTGCATTTGCTTAAGAAGTCTAACGTCTCTTTTGGTGACCAATCCTCTCTCAAAAGGATGCCTATTGCTTCTTGTTTATCTGATGATGATTTCACATAAATCTACAGATCTGGCATCTTGTTGAACATACAGTCACCTAGGAGACCATGCCAAAGTTGGCATAGCTGGCTAGATGCTTCAATCGGAATTTGGAAAGATAAGCACGGAGAAGAAGGAAACCAGAAGAGCTGTCCTGGTTAAGCATATTTTCCGAAGAAATAAAGCTGCAGGTTCTTCTGGCTTCTCTTCAACATTATTGCCAAAGGAATTTGCTTTTCTGCCTGTATCTGTCAGACAATAAGGCCTCTGATCCTTGAATCGTTATACAAATACACTCGAGTTTGTGCTGTGCCAAACTCTGATCGATTGCAACGTGACAAGTCATTCCCTTTGTAATAGTTGAGCTTTTGACAATTGGGCTCATCTAAAGGATCCAGGTCGCCCCAAGGTTTTGACCACCGCACAAGTTCTCTTTACCCGTTTATAAGTAGGCATAAAACCGGTAAAAGAAAAAGCATCGCAGTGGTATTATTTTCTAGTCTATTTTATTTTATTGCATTTAATTGTGTACAAGCAAGTTTGTGAGTCAGTATTATTTGATTGCTTTGTTACTGTGAGTTAGTTTCTGTTTGAAGTTGTATTTTATTCCTCCCATACAGGTGTAGGCAACGTTCATTATTCTATTCCGGTTTGGTCAGATGAGCTTACTCCGCCTAACTCAGACAAGTGGATGATCCTCATCCATTGGTCTTTATTGAGAAACGTATTCTGTACACTGTTTCCCATAAACAAGTTATAGAGAGGACGTCAACGTTTCTTTGTTGGTAAGATCGAGACGTAATCCATGGATCACAGGGGGAACTCCTCTCACTTGTCTTATCTTTACTCACTGATCCCAATCCATCATTTCCCCTTTGGATTCTTTCTCCCTTGTTGCATCATAACCAAAAGGTCTTAGGAAAGAAATCTTTTTGCGGAAATTAAAGAAAAGAACAGAGTGTGGAACTTGAAGGAGACATTGTTCTTATCGTTTCTTTTTCCTTCCATCTGGACGAAGCTCGAAATCACGATTCTACCACTCCCTCCCGCCACAGATCCCGGTGAGCAGCAGCATCGGAGCCGTCGCAAATACTCCACACGCCGCCGTCGTCGCTCCGCAGCCGGAGCAGGCGGTAGCACCCTCCCGTCCGCGAACAGAGCCTCGCCGCCCACTGCCACGTGCTCCGCGGGGCCGCCGAAGTCGTAGAGCCCCTCCGCCCCGTCGCTACCTCCGGCCAGCCGCCGCTCCCTTTGGAGGAACTCTCCCAGAGAGGTCGGCCCCGCCATGTCGTTCCCGCACAGCCGCCACAAGCGCCTCCTCCCCCAGCGGACGCGCCGCCGCCGCTTCTCCGCTGCCCTCGGCTTCGGCCTCCTCTCCGCTTCCCCGGCGGAGGTTCCTCCGCCGCCACCGTGCTCCCGCCACGACGGAAGCCTCATCGAGTGGGCAGCGGCCTCGGCGTAGGTGACGCCCATCAGGCTCCCCAGCGTCGTGCTCCGGTCGGGGAAGAAGGACGCCGTTGACTGCGTAATCGGCAACGGATAACCAGTTCATCACTACAAAACCAAACTCGAAGGCAGTCCTCTGCCGCTTTCTCTTACCTCGGTGTCGAGATCGGAGGAGGAAATAGAGTCGTTGGAGGGAGACGAAGGGATGAGATAGGTGTCCGGATCCATGGCTCCGAAGAAGTTTCCTGGACAGAAACAGAGCCGCAGGAGGACGACGAGATGGAATGGAGGATTGAAAGAGACGAGACGATGGTGGTGAAGAAGAGGAGGAGTGGGGCATGAAATGACGGGACTGGCCTTGATGCTCGAGGGCTCGCAGTCACTGCATGGGCGATGACGTACGACGCGGGGCGTCTGAACACTTTTAGGTCAGCTGATTTGGACGTCATTGGATTAATGGCGTTTGTTTTCGTTGACTAGTCCAAGAAAACAAGCAAACTGATCGACCACAGGAGATTCCACAGTGCATGCGCATGACATCAATTGCTTGTCGTACTAAAATTCATGATTGAAATAAGAGAACAGGAGATAAAATTTTATTGAGATTATGTCACGATGGATTGCCAATCATCCTGAATAGATGATCTCAGACCAATTTGGCTGAGACCCGACTCCGATATTTGTCTCATTTATTTTAATTAAGTATCCTATCATTTGCCTCATTTCTAACACTGCAATCAATAGCTTTTTTTTTCAAGAAAAGAGAAAAAAATATAGTAAAAAACTAAGCTGAATGGATAGATCCAACCAACAAACCAAAAAAGACAAATAGAAAGATAAACTTTCTTCCCAGAAGAAGACAGATGTTCTAAAATCCATCAAGAAGGTTCTAAGAAGATGACAAATGTCTTGAAGTAGGATCCCAAGTTGTTTAGCCATCAGCAGCCCTTCTCTTCCTGTAGTCGTTTCACAGAAAAATATATCCCCTTTAGAAAGATTCATAAATCCACAAAATAAATATTAAGCAGTATAATGAATCCAATTCCTCCGTTGTCTTTTTGATCTCAGGAGCTATCACTATTGAGTTTACACCAATCCTCATGTTTGTAACTTATGTGATGCATCGGGAGTTGATACTGTTTGATCCTATTCCAAACGTTCAAGATTGTTTAGATATCTTCTCGAGGGAGAGATAGAGCGATGAGAGCGATGTAAGGGCTGGAGAGGATGATTTCAAGATTATCGTCGAGCCCTCGGAGTTATCGTGAGGTGGAGCCGAAGTAGATTTGATCTTCGTTGAGATCTTGCATAATAGGTCAGTGTTAGGGGATTCCCGACTCGATCCCTCCATTGCTTAAATTAGTAGATAAAGGATAGATCATTCTTTCATGGGATTGAGGACCGACCTTTATACCTGTGAAGCTGACAGGAGGGGATGGCAACTGGTGAGGACTGATTATACCTTTTTTCGGTGTAATCGTGTGAGCGACCAACCCGTACACCTCCAACAATGTGGGTCGACCTAGCTCTTGTAGCGTGGCAACGATTCGTGCAATCCTGTGCGACACGAAGTTGGCTGAGGGATGATTGAGAGAGCACTGTCTACTATCTCAGCCCTTTTCTAAATCATACAGATGGAACTGTGACTAATGTTAGAATATTTCCTATCACCTCCAATAGAGGATCCCAAGTAACTAGGATTCAATTTACCCTATCACTGTTTTCAGATAAAAGAGTCTTCATGGAGCATGAAATAAAGCTACAACTTGATAGAAAATGGAGGGATAGTGCCACTGGTTATTAAAAAGTTTGTCATTAAACAATTTTCAAATAAAGACTAGAAAATTTGAAGGCATCATTGCAGTTAAGTGAGTCTCCCTTCCTATGCCAATCATCAGAATCTCAGGTATCAAAATATAAGAAAGTGGTACCAAATTTGTTTTGAACCCAGTCCCACACCAATCTGGCATGATTGCAGTGGAAGAAAAGATGAACAACACACACTCAGAAGAAGTATCAATCTCAAAAGCAAGCAATCTATCATAAGTTAGCTGCTACAATTTAGAGGCTTTCAGCAGAAAAACTTTAATCTGGAGGACCATAAGAAGCCTCCACAGATTGCCACTCGTCTCAAAAACCTGTAGAATCCAACTTACAGGATTGAAGGAAATAGAATGCAGGTTTGGCTGAGGCTTTACCATGCAGAATCAATAGCATAAATGCATCACAATAGCCTCAAACTCTAAGCTCCAAAAGTTCTAAATCGGATGAGGTTCTTGTAATTTATTGACAAGCTTACATTTCTTGCATCAAACATGGATTCCAATAACTTATTTTTACATCAATGCCTCAAAGACCAAACAATTAATGACATGCAACTGCAAAAGAATGATACATGGCTCTGCAACACATGCTGAAAGAGAAGGAAAGAAAAAGCCCTGCTATCCATCTGCTGTGTTCATGTCTTTCTTCAGAACAAGGTTTCCTGATTCATTCCTGGTGAAGAGCTTGTCGACCAATTCATCCCACTTGGTTCTGCCACTGGATTTTGAACCAGTGCTTGAAGTTGTGCCTTCCTGACCTTGAGAAGGCGCAGCGCCGGTGACCTCACTGTGGTCTCCTGTTGCGGCCACCACAGCATGCGGTATGTCCAAGGTCACTGCTCTTTCCAGCGCGTTCTTGTGTTCTTGCTCAAGACTCAGATTCCTACTCATTTTTTGTTCTGGTGGAGCGGTTTTGGGCACCATATCCTTCAGCAGCTGCAACATAACCAGCTTTCAGAACTCTTCAAACTTCTGAAACATAGTCTAGTGTTAACAAGAAGGCAACTAACAATTCATCGTTGATAAATCTAGTGTGTGCAATCCTTATTTTAACATGGTTCAGATACATGGTTTTCACCGTTTACTCCTAAATTTGAGATGGTCCGGTTGAGTGATCGCCATAAAAAACTCTACCCTGTTGATGCTATACGTGGAAGTATATAGGTATACCAGAGTTTTGCATGGATGTACTTAAAAAGATATATTGGAGTCGAGTAAATTCTTATTTTAACATGCACAAGGATGTAGTTTTCTTTGTTTAGCCTATTAAGATGGAAACAATTAAGACCGATAAAATCTTATGAAAGATGACAAATGAGAAAGATGCGTCGGTATCAAAGATGACAAAGCTGAGTGTATTGAGGTCTTACATCTAAAGCCTTTTGTGCTTCACGCTCTATCCATACAATTGCATGGTCCGATGTGGTACTACATGATAGCACAATGTGCTCGAATCTTCCGTCTACAGGAATGGCAGTCCTCACCTCTGGAGGATATCTTCCACATCTGCATCCACAGATATTATTGTGGATTTATTCATTTGCATTTATTCAACATACACACATATGCATTTATTCTTTTCGTGGCCTTGTTTGAATCCTAGGCATTAGATTCCATATCAATAGTTGGACATAGTAGTTGATTTTGGCAAATCACTCAGTGGCATAATTGTAAATGAGGATAAGCACTTGTTCCTTCAAATTATCCATATCGACTGAAGCGACAATGGAAATTTTGCCCCGAATCAAAGTATTTAGTAGAAGTTAATGATCCTACATTGGTCTCAATGAAAGTAAATAGTTTATTGAACCATAATAAGGGATAGTTCTCCTCATCTTCAGGAAGTGCAGTTCATTGTCAATGCTGTTGTCAAAATTTTTCATAATATATATGATCAAACAATTCTTCATCCATTGATCTTCCATTCTACACTGGAATCAACCCTTTGCGACATTCATTGCTGAAAATGCTCGCTCCTTAGTTGTTGCTATTGGCAGAGTCAATTCTGATTTTATCGAGTGTTCAATTGAAATGACCTAATTTTTATAATGAAAATCTTCGTCAAGAAAATTTGAACCAAATAACCTGAATAAAGTTTGCAATAGTGATCTCCTATCTAACGGCACCCATGTGACTGCACGTCAATGGAAACTTGAAACCTTGATATGTATGAAGTAAACCCAAGGAACTTATGATTGTTTGCATTCATGACCTTTCTGAAAGTTGATTTCGACTATGTAAGCAACATTTCAAGATCTTAAATCCATTGGTGATGTTTATATCACTTAGGCATGCTCCAAAACTACAAAACTTGGAAAATTTTTAATTATTAAAAATCAGAAACTCAGCCACTCGATAATAAATCAATGCATAAATTTCAACTTATAAAGATATTCAATAATCAATAGATCAGGTCAGTTGGATAAGTCACCGTCTTCAGTAGAAGTTTATTATAAGTAACCATGATTAAATCAGTTCCAGAAATAGTAATATAAAATACAAAAAGAGACGTGAGATTAGTTTTCACAGACATAAACCAAAGAAGTCAGACAACACTTTTAATCGTCACTCAGGAAGAAAATATCAAAAATTGAAGGAAATATTATGAATCATAAGGATTCATCTCAGTGGAGACATCCAGGTGGTTAGCACATTATATATGCAGTTAAAGATTCTAGGCTTTTGATCCCTATGGTGAGTGTCGAATGAGTATGAATCTTTACATAGTTCTGCATGAAGAACCACCACTTAGCCAGTATCATATAAACATTTGGCATTTATGTCAATCTGCAATATAACTCTTGATGAGTATTTCTTAGAGCCCCCATGTAAGCAATGAAGAATAAACTAATATTGGACCTATCCAATCATGATGATGTGATTCTTTATATGTTGCCTTCTATGCTCCTCTGAATCTCTGTCACTACACGGTGTCAGGATTATCTTAAACCAGAGAAACAATAAGCATGTAAACATTGCATGTTTGATGTCTGCGTCATCATATTTTCTCAATTTCAATGGATGAGGTTACACTAACATTTTACCATGCACCCTTTTGGTGGTCTTTAGGCCCTGTTTACTTATATGCACAAATTGAACCAGATTAGTCATTGGGACAATCATAATGTGGACATCAATAACAACTGCATGCTACACCAAAGTTGTGGGTGATCCATAATGGCTACTTCATATCCGAAATCACCTAAATTTTTCTCTGTAATGCAAGTTTGATTCACTCATCTGTCAAGTTAGAACCAATCTACCAATCCAAATCTGAAGAACATCTGTAGTCGACATCAGATGGTTCATGTTTGCAGGACGAATAACCAGTTCTGTACCTCCAACATGCATATATCATGGATCTGTTCCTTCTAGTATCAATTTGGATATAAGTTTCACCTGATGTAAAATTATGTGAAAATAGAAGTCTATGATGGTTATATGCTTGAGAAAAACAAAAGAATTTCATTTACCACAAGTGAAATATGGAAAATTGATATTAGATTTATTAAGATGAAGAGATTTCTTAATGAAAGTCAACGAATATAATCATTTCTGGACTCAAGAATGTCAAACAGATTTAGTACCTGCAAAACTTTCTCTCAACGATATGATATATTCGACCGGGAACATAAAGCCTCCTTGGATCTTTGAGCTTTCTCTTTTCCGGAATAAATGTATCTCTCATGCAAACCAAACATAATAAGCAGGGCAAGCTGTCCAAATCAGTAACACCTAATTAATTACATATAGATTTTTCTGTTCATCAAAACTAAGCACAAGATTTGAAATCTCACCAGAAAATAGATCCAAAGATATGCTCCAAGGGTGTTGGTGTTCTTGGTAAAAAATCATCCTGGGAAAGATCTTACTATGTCAAAAGCAGAATTCAGAAAGATTCATCACATGACACTCATATATAGTTGAAAATGAAAAATGGTAAGTTAAAAGAAGGTTTGGATGATTGCAAAGACAAATCAGTCTCTCTGAGCTTTCGGTTGACTATTGCTTATGCTAGCTACATCGACATTGAAGGATGCTGTGAGGATGGAACTATTCCAAAGGTAGTCATGACTCACACCCAGCTCTCAAATGCACCAATGGCAAATAGAATTCATATGATCCAACAACACCCTGCTTTTAGATTGCAGGAAAACCTGCACTTGCCCCAATACCCTACAGAACTATCATTTGGTGAGATCCAGATAACTAAACTTGACTTCCCTAATGCTTAGACTGAGGTCAAGCTCTCACAACATGAATTCCCGATCGAATCACTTCCCTAACTTAAGCAAGCAGTCCAATAAGCAACAAGAACGACGCAGAGATCAGAGAGCCGCACTTGCCTGCAGGATGACGGAGTTGATGACATCGGCATACTTCACGGCGAGGTTGAGGGACATGCACCTGGCAGGTGCGATGGCGTAGCATCGGATTTGGCTCCTGGGAATGCCCCCAAATTGGTCGCGGTGGTTGACGACGATGATGGTCATGAGAGCGGCGATGCCGGAGCCGAGCGAGTGGCCAGCGAAGACGAGCTTGTATTCGGAGCCAAGCTCCAGCCAGAGGTCAAGTAGGGTATCGGACTCGCGGTTGAGGAGCCAGGTGGCGGCCCGGAGAAGGCCGTGGTGGACGAATCCGCCGTCGAACATCTGCTGGCCAAGGCGGTTGTCGAGCAGGACCTTGTAGTCGCTCTCGCGGACGAGGTTGAGACCGCGGACGGCGAGGACGACCTCCTTGTGCTCGCGGTCGACGTAGATGAGGTACGGAGGGCAGCGACCGTGGGGGATCTCGTCGTATGGGACGCGCTTGACGACGCCGGAGGAGTCCATGCGGTATCCGCCGGCGGGGCCGTAGTTGGGGTTGGCCAGGTCATCCTCGTAGATGGCAAGCACGACGCGGCAGACGCGAGGGGCGGGCTCGAGCTCCTCGGCCGTGGCCTGCGGCCACGCCTCGCTGTCGTAGGCGCCCACGTAGGCGAACCGCTTCCACGCCCAACGAGAGCACCCCAAGCACAGCACGCACTCAAGCCCGCACAATGCCGCCGCCATGTTCGGCCGGTGGTGGCGGAGGCCGCGACGAACGAGGCGGCGCAAAGGAATACGTTTTGGCTCTTGTTTTGAGGCGTGTTATGGGAGACGAAGCAACATGGGGAAGGACTAATAATGGTAGTAGTGGGGAGTAGGAGGAGGAAGGAAACCAGACAAGAAGGTCCATGTTGGACACCAAAGATCCCATGGTCTATTGGATTTGCAGAAGTTGGATTAGATTTCGCTTCCTCGGTCAAAAGATGTCGCTGTGGAGAATCTACCGGTAGGATATTTAGTAAATCTAACACATGCAGTCTTGTCTCAGATTTAAAAGAAATAATTTCGATATTGAGTGATTGGAATTCATACTTTCCACATCTTCACCATCAATTGTGCTGTTCTCTGCGGATTCACGTGGGATCGCTACTGATATAACCAAGCATTTATGACGAACTTTGTGATTTGAGGTTGGAACTGTCTGCATTAGTGTACATCCAAATAATAATAATAATTATTATTATTATATTAAATAAAAAAGGGGTACTTTATACTCTCGTGATGTGCGGAAACAAAAAAAATATAGAGATCTGATAGATCAATCTCTCCTCCAAATAAAATATAAACTATCAATTATTATGATACACGTGAGATATAATTACATTAGTAATAGGGATGATTTTGTTTCACGCAAGCTGATCTGCTATCGAGGTTGACACCTGGCTCTAGGTCACCAGCATTAAGATGGTGTCGTCTCGATAACTGCTTTATATTATTAAAGGAGGAGAAAAAAAGAAAATGATCCTTTAGGTCAACACCTATACGAGCAAAGGTCACCCCAATAAGAAAGTATAGCTCGCCCCAAACGGGCTTCACGTCGATCGTCATAGTTCCAACAATGATCATGTCACCCGGTAGGAATGCAAGAAAAGAGACGTCCTTCAAGACCTCCATTCGAAGTTTCGAAGAACGTCATTTTGTGGGGAAGAGTGATAGGGATGAATCTTGACACCTCCCAACTTCCCCCATCACGTAAGCGACACCTAAATGAAGGCTCCGAGCCACCTACGAGAGGTTACGTCACCTACCTCAACTTCTCGAAGTAAGCCCATAGGAACCAATCATCGATCTCATAGTCAGGAAAATAAACTTGGCTCAATTAATGAATGACAGCATGCCCCAACTTAACCAGTTTTTTCTTTTGAATGAATGATGAGAGAACCAAGCCCTATTTGACCCAAAGAAGAAAGGAAGCATGACCGGAGACGCCACCATGATAGTCCCCATATGTTGCCTCTAGGAGCACTTGTCGACAAGTTGCTTGCATTAAATGTTTCTACCACACCGGGTAAGGGGAGCCTCGACGGAGGCCCGTCCGCTCTACCCAACGCCTAGGTATAAAAGTCATACCCCAGGCTAAGTTGAGGGCAGACATTCAGATTTTCTAACTTAAGTGTCAGAGGGGTTGAGCCGTAAGCAGAAGAGACTCTTTACTCTCTTAATTCATTATTGATACTATTATCTTCCTCCCTTTCTGATTTTCTAACTTAGGCATCAAAGGGGTTGAGCCGTATTATGCAGAGTCATCAACATAGCTTGGAGGCGCAACCAGGAAGTTACCAGTTACTAGCAGAGATCACTCAACTCTCGAACCAAGCTTCATCACTCAAAAACTGAGCCGCTCCTAGCTCATTGCCTCTTCCTACAACTTTCTTCGTTTTGCATATGGCACTTGCTCTTCACGTCACCAAAAGGGACCTGTAGCAGTCATCAGTCCACAGTCTTGTGTTAATAACAAAATACAATTTTCACTACTCCTAATACATTAGTAGCAGTCAGAGAATAATGAATTACAAGAGAAATGAGAGCTCACAAAAATGAGATAACTGACATGTATGATTTGCACTAGGAAGAAATCTGTTCATGGAACCTTCATGTTGTTAGGATTAATAGACAGCTTAGAAGTCGCTAATGGTGGCTATCGCAGCATATTTCTTGTTTGGCTTTGGTCCTCAAACGCAGCCTAACGACTGCACTGTCACGTTGAATATTTCGCTGGTGTTGCCATCTTATGTATGTTTCTTTATGCCGACTTCACCAACATTATTAGGTTACAACATTCGACACGATCCACAAATTAGATTCAATTGCAATAGGAAAAATGTGATCGACGGAACAGATCCTCATGATATCGATAACTAATAGGGAAAGATCAATCTCATAGGTGGAAGGTATGCATAACGATTTTATATGACTTTATTACTAGGTTCGATGGAAAAGATTATTGATGGTGAAACTGATAGTGTTATGAGTATCGTCGACTGATGAGTCGGTCCGATTGGTCTAGCATCGAAGGTGCAGGCTCATCCAAGTATATTTTCCTAGTTGACATGAGAGACTTAGTGAGATAAAACCACATAGGTTACCTGGTTGAAAGTCATTATGTTGGTAAGGATCCAGTTCAAGATGATCGGGTAGGTAGACTGGGATCTTCCTAGTTGTAAGATTCCTCCTTGGGGGATAGGTCATCCGGATGTCTATGAGTGGTCTCTTCCAAACTTAAGTTAGCGAACGGGAGAAGACAACAATATAAGTTGTATGGTTAAGTTAGTGTATAGAGAGCTTTGGCATAATATGAGCTAATGAGCTCATTTTTATACCTGATCCCCGGGCTATTTTTACTAGCTAGCCTGGGATAAGATCAGGTTAACCGCTTGATCATTATGACTTATGATTTTGATAAGATAGGGTAAATATTATCGATCATTGATGCAGGGCAACTCGAGATGCACTACAACGTCATTTTAGGGCTAGTGACTTAGAGCCTTGCTTAAGTGTCAGTCTTAGTTACAGATGAACTGGAATGGGATAAAATCATCCCTATCATAAGCCTATCATTCTAAGTCTTTCTAGATTTAAAGGAAATTATTTTAAATAATTTTAAAATCATGATTTTTGTTGATATGATGGATATCTATAATAGTTTTATATTTTATAAAAATATTTTTAAATCTTTTGGATATTGTAGATCATATCTAAAAAAATTGTATGACATTTTCCCATTTGTTAAGTGCATGACATTTTGAAAATACAATCATATTAAAAACTTATTTGTGGAAATTTTATATGTTTAATAATCGTGGATTATATGGTCTTTTGTCCAACATTTTTATCCTAATACAAGTGTTAAAATTAATTTGCTTGACGCATTAACTTTAGTCATGGAACCAATCCGTTTCTTTTGTATGAATGGTGTCAAGGAAGTTAGAGGATTCGGTAAGGAAACGTAGGGTTAAGTTTATATTCATCGGTGATTTGGATGAGTTGAAATTATCCTGTAAGAACAATTATCCAAAATTATCTAAGTGGATATCAAGCTAATGATGATATGACATTCGAATGTTTATAATATATATAATATCTTAAGTCGACATGAGAGTATAATTAGTTTGAATGATATAGTAACCTAAAAAATTAATGGGATCAATGTCAGAGATTTGGTTAGATTGGAAAAGATTTATTTAATGAGATCTCTTCTAGGTGGGAAGAACATTACAAGCAAGCTAAAGGAAGCATTCGAAATGGCAAGTTGAAGTTAGGAAAGACTAGTATTAATCATTGTAATCTAAAATTCAGCCTTAATTTAAAAGCACATAATTTGAAAGTTAGAACGATATTGATTTGCGAGAACTAAACTCTTATTCTTCTTTCTTTTTATCCTTTATAGAACTACTATGAATGATGATAGATCAAGGACAAATGAGAGATAAGAGAAGATTTATAATATCTTAATAACTAATTTATTTCAAGGTTTTATTGTTTTATGGATAAGAGTAAGTATTTCGGATAGTAATTAGAAAAGTTCTTAACAAATAAAAAAATCAAAATCAAAACAAATAAAATAAATGATTATTTGAAAATAATTTTGCTTAACTAAAATTTGAAACTTTGAAAAACCATTTTTCACCTTTGCGCAAATTTTATAAAATAAATCAATAAGTCCAATAAACATAATACTACATTAAGTTTGACTATTAATACAAAATATAAAGATTGTATGTTATCAATATTATACTTCCTTCTATATATTACAATATTATTACTTTCTTTATAGTCTTTTATTCATAAGTAATTCTAATATATACCTAGTATTTCGACTATAAATTAATATTTGGTCTAGTATAGGCTTCAGCATATAATAGATTTTTAATTTTTCATACATAAGAAATATTTTTCTTTATAATATTTTTTTAAGTTATTTTAAAAATACTTGTTTTGTTTGCAATTTTTACCTATGTCATTTTGTTGAATAAAGTTATATATTAAATCACTTCGAGACTCGATAGATTTATTATTTCTGTGATAATTTTAGTAATATTTAGGATCTATCCATGAATATCTCAATAATAATATAAGATGACTCATTCATATCAACCAATTTAAAATTATTGATAAGAAATTTTTTGGTTTGGTATAATAAACTAAGATCAATAATAAACTTTTTTTTTATTGATCAATAATTGTAATCAAAATCTAATTATATCTATAATATATTTTATCTAATTAAAAAAAGCACATAATCTAAATAGATAGATGTATACACATATTCGATCGATTATTCTAATAGTGTATATAAAATTTTAGTATATCGAAGTTCATTATTTTTTACTCAATCACGTCGTTATCCAAGTGACACATGCTCATTAGTCGAGAATTTAATTTCGTATAGTATAATAAGAATATCAACAAATAAAAATAAATACATAAATAATATGCCATCATGGCACACAAATCATCTTGTTAGACACAAAAGGTGCTCGTAATGAACTAAAAGTTCACCTACAAATTTTACTAGATCTTGTTAGAGATGATATTAAACCATGTCTTAGCTTAATGAGTTGTTCGCCTTTAAAAATCAAATACATAAAGCGTCATAAAAATAAAAATAAAAAGGTATCGTATTAGCAACCGTTAAGAGAGTTACCGGCGTCTGAGCCCCCCCAAATAATTGGGTGGGCCGGCAATAAACCTTCTTCTCTGCACAGTTTTCAAAGCAAAAGTGCGACTAATTCCCATCTTCCTGTCAAAGCAAAGCAAAGCAAAGCGATGATACCAATTCCATGCTCTTCCGCAACGCAAAGGATGTAAGCCTATACATATCGCCGTCGACTAACCTACGCTCTTACGATCTTATCGCATCTAAAAGTACACGTGTCGAGCACGGGCTCGACCGCACACTTTGCTTCCCCTCCACCCGCATTAGATGGATCCGTGGGACCCATGTAGACATCACAGCCAATGAAAAGGCAGGTACTCGTAGGTACAATTTGCTGATTGGAAGAATAGTTCAGCTACCTTCTCTTTCCCCGTCAGCAAAAGCGACCGCCGAGTCAGTCCTCCGGTCATGATCGAAAGAATCGACAGGAAGGAGCTGTTCATCTTCCTATATAAGATCTGCCTGCCGCGGAGCCATCGATCGATCGTATCGGAATGGCGTTGGAGTGGGTGGTGCTGGCCTACGTGGCGGGGGCGGAGGCGATCATGCTGCTCTTCCTCACCCTTCCGGGGCTCGATCGACTCCGGCGGGGTCTCGTCGCCGTTGTCCGGAGCGCCCTGAAGCCGCTCCTCTCGGTGGTGCCCTTCTGCCTCTTCCTCATCGCTGACATTTACTGGAAGTACGAGATGCGGCCGTTCTGCGAGCAGGAAGCCTGCACCCCCTCTGAGCACCTTCGCCACCAGAAGTCCATCATCAAGAGCCAACGCAACGCTCTCCTTATCGCTTCCGCTCTCCTCCTCTACTGGCTCCTCTTCTCCGTCTCCGGCCTCGTCCTCCGCATCGAAAAGCTCAAACGCTCCGAATGAACCCAAATCATTATATCCGAATGGCGAACAGTATATTAATCTTTCGCCTTTGATTTGTGTGCTCTATTTATGATCCATGCATCTTACCTTCTGAAGTTCTTATGAAGCGTACTATGAAATATATGAAAATAATTGGATGGTTAATATTTTCTGATTTGAGTTGTCATAATTTCAATTTGGTTCTTTTAATTCATCTCATCTGACTGAAATATTGCTTCTTTTTTTTCTGCGTTTAATTTCGATGAATTAGACTTTTCATTTCTGCAAGTTGTAGATCAACACCTTCATATAGATTCTTTTAAGAATTAGTAGGAAGTAGAGCACTAACATCTCTCTCCTACATGAATTCAGAGGAATGGGATAGATAGCATCAGAGCTTACTTTTTCTTTCTTAAATTTTCTTTAACAAAAGTGTTGAGTTCTGCTCCCAACAGCTGACGCAATTCAATCTCTACACAACAATGTTAATTCTTTTTCTTACTAAAACTCACTTTAAACCTCCAATCCTTAAGCAAATCAGATTCAACAGTACTTTAAGTGCAACTCTATAACGTTAATATCTTAAACTTCATGTTTATTTTGTAAATAAATTATATTTTTTAAAGACAATGATTTGAAGGATACCAATCATGTCGAGAATTTGCAAGGACTCAAGTCAAGTTTGACTGATTCAACAATGTTATAATGTTTTATTTTGTTTCCACCTTCAATTTTTTTTTTGTTATTTGCAATATGTCTCTCTCCTCTATTTTTATTCGGTTCTTAATTCTTAATATATGAAAATTTGGTCTAAAAAATAATATATCATCTAAATGGGTCGACAGATCAAATGTCAAGATGTTTCGATCTAACCTAGTTGAATGTTGAATGGAATTGGGTTCACCTTATTGATTGGGGCGAAGATTACCTCGCTTGTCTCGAACTCGTCTTTCTCTAATGAACTTTTGAATAGAACTAATGCCATATATATATATATATATATATATATATATATATATATATATATATACTTGAGAGAAGATGTAAACCTATATGGATTGGTAGGTCATATATATCAACCATCATTCATATGAATCACTAGCACAAAATGTCTAAGTGGAAATTAACAATACAGACTTCCCCGATCTCTTCATCAGATTGAGCATATTCATCGTATGAAAGAGATATTTTCTTTTATCCACATTTTTATCGGATTTAACGTGTTTTTTTTTTCATGTACAAATGATTCATCATAGTAATCACATCATTTTTTTAATCATATGATACATGTGATGTCAAGGAAAAAAAAACTTTTAACATTTTGAAAGTTTTAATTGGAGACTTATGCACGGAAGAATATTTTAATATTTGATTATCTCTAATATTTATTAAACTTATATGACTCGTAACACTTTTACCTGATTACTTTAAAAGTTGATAAAGACTAAGATTGATTTATAAAGATTCGATGGATATATTATTATTAATTTTAGTTTAAATATTTTAAGTTTATGATTCTAATTTAATAAAATTAATAGATCATTTATCTTCTCATATTGATTTTTGATAATTGATATTTGACCTAGTATTAAGTGGATGATGAAAAGCTCAAAAAAGATAGGATCATCGACTAAAAAGCATGTCACAATGACATAGAAACATCATTGAGCTAAGCCGCATGTATATCATGTTGCTAAATATTTCAACAAAGTTAAAAGATCAACTATCTAATCATATTTTCTTTTTAGATTTTTCATTCAAAGAAAGTATGTACCTTTAACTTTTTTTTAGTCAACAAAATAATTTCATTAACAGTAATTAAAAATATTCGAACTTAAATTAATAATATTATTCACATCGAATGATTATTGGCTAATATAAAGTTGGGGTATGCCATTTTATATCCAATAATCTCTTTCATCTAATCTCGGTAATAAAGAGATACTAAAAAAGATCAAGAAAATTTATGTCATACATCGAACTTATTCTTTATAAGGTGAGTTTTTATTATAGATTTGCTGATGTTTTCTACCGATCATCGTTTGGAAAATGCTCACTCACAGCTTTGGCACAGTGTTGGAGATATAATGCAAAAGATGATAGACCTCAATAATTCAAGATAAATATAAATTATATATATATATATATATATATATATATATATATATATATATATATATATATATATATATATTCTCTTCTCTCCATCTCTTGACCTTAATTTAATAGTCACATAATCCAATTGAGTTTCCATAACATACCCATCATGAATGACTTAAACTATAGTTCATAGTTTGAAACATCATAAGACATAAGCATAGGATAGAATATATTATTGACAACCTATCCATGTCGACAACATACGAGAGAGCATCAAATTCCCTAAATAAATGACAATCAACAAAAAGTTAGATGCATATGTGATCATAAATATATATGTCTTATATGTTCATCAAGTTTTATTTTTCTGATCCAATACTCATCAAACTACTTTCTCTTTTAGTGTAAGAACACGAATCTCCATGCATCCAATCGTATTACCTCTTACCGACACGAGCTCTCCCTGAACCGTGAAGCGCCGTCGTCCGTGCACTCAACGGTGCAACCTCCACCACGTCAGCCGCCGCCCCACATATCCACGGGAGCGCCCTCGACCCACTCGCCTTACTCGCCGCCTTCCTCCCCTCCCTTGTCGTCGTCGGTGTAGCAAAGGCCACTTCCCTCTGCCGGCCCCCGCCGTCGCTCGCCACGATGAGGCGCTCCAGCTCCTTCGTGATCCTGTCGATCTCGTACAGGTCGAACAGGGGGACCGGCCCGGGCTTCTCCTCCGCGGCGGCGACTGCCTCGAGCTTGTAGCGGGACGGGCGCTGCTTACGGCCGGCGACAGCCGCAGAGGCAGCACCACCCCGCCCGACGAGGTCGAACTCGCCAACGCCGCGGCCGTCGCTGCCGGAGCCACGCTGGTGCCAGGCCCACGCCGCTGCCTTCGTCATCGCCAGCTCGTCCTCCGTCGCCGCGGCGGTCGACGAGGACGCTTTCGTCCTTCGCTTCGCCCGATCCATCTGAGCAGTCGAAGAGAGGGTGAAAGAGGAGAGCGCTCTAAACATGAGAAAGAAGCTCGTTATTGGCTATTCCTTTTTTATATTTATAACCTCCTTCTATTCGCAACCAAAATAATAATAATAATAATAATAATAATAATAATAATAAATAATTTTATTATTTATCATCTATTAATTACTAATTTTATTTTATTTTTATTTTTCATAACTCGGCTCACTGTTCGACACCCCTTAGATATCGTCTCGACTTGATGGATGTCGTTCGACGACTCAACGCAAGTGGAGTTATTCGACATCGATAAATTATTATATATAACAAAAAAGAATTATCAATCGAAATCTCTATACAAAAAAGTTTTTTTTTACTTTTTTATCTTTCCAAAATCTAATTATAAGTATCATTTATCATTATATAACATAGGATATACATGTCTCTAACCATTATATCCTCTACATATTCAACTAACAGTCCGTTCCCAATTAGGAGGACTTCGTGTTGGCAGATTGATATCTATCACGTCCTCACAATTGATTCAGTCATTCCAATTCAATCAAACCTATCCATCCGTCGGAATGACAATTAGGGAATCTAATTCAATCGAATTAGTAAGGATAGACGTTCGATTAATCTACCTCGCGTCTTGGACGTGATTGGTGCCTTTGAGATTGGTGTTACCACTTATGAGATTTGTGCAGTCGTGTTAGGTTTAGAGCTTAATTGCGTGATGGGGAAAGGGAAGTGAAGTCTCGGAAGTTAGTGGTGATGAGGTGGACAAGTGTTTCGAGGATTCATAGCCTCGTCTTCTAACACTACTATTAATTAAGACGCCTCATTCATTAATCCTTCAATTTGCTTTCCTTATTCATGTGAACACCATCGCCTTTACGTGTAGACGAGCACCAAAATTAGTGAAAGAGACTCGTGAGAGGCTAATATTCTCTCGACTCTTTTCTTATCGTCTAAGATTCTTACTCAATTCATTACTCTTTTTCCACAAATCCATGAATGAGGGAGAAAAACGCAAAGTAGGTTTATAGTAATTTATTATCTGAGATTGTTAGTATAGAAGTTTGATCCGCAATCCATTTCACAACCTCACCATTTTGAATCTTCATGCACGGTAGATGGAAATCACCATCAATAATAAATCTTCATGCAAGGCAAAGTTATGTATCTTTGTACCCTTTATGATATTTAAATAGAGTTTCGGAACGATCCCTCCGATGTATAAATTAGTCAATAATTCATCGAGAGTTAATTTTTTAATGTTGCACCATAGTATCGGAGCGCTCTCTCCTATGTATGTTTGAAAAATACTTTTATAATAAAAAATATTTAGAGACTAATTATATTTTGATTTTGCTGACATGAAAAATTCGATTGATTTGTTTTATCATATTGATATATATGCGAATATCGGTATGATATTTCATACTAAAATAGTATATTGAAAATCATATGAAGTCATTCGGGAATTGTTGAAGCTGAAACACTGAGATCAATGCAAAGGCAAACAAAGTCATGACTCCCAATTGTTGGATGCATTTTCCGTACTTGATTATGATCCGTGTTAGTTGAGCATTTCCATTCATTTGCTTCCCTCCTATTGTTTTCTACTTCACAACTCCTTCGATTGCCACTCGTAATGCTTACCATATCTAGTTAGTTACATTTTCTGATCGTTACATTATATTATCAATGAAAATATAAAATAAAATAAAAATAAAATGATAATTTTAACATTTGAGTTAATAGTGATAGACACGATGCCGCTAGGGGTTATGAGTGACTGTTATAAATAAAAGGAGTAACGATGAGAGATGATGATCATTTTACATTTGCATCCATATAGTTGTAGCAATGTCACTTGACAATTATATTGATAACCCTTTTATCGCTTGGCATCTGTTTCGACCAATGCAATTGTCAAGCAATATTACTTTACATCTGCATTGATATTAATGTAGATGCTGAGAGACCCTTTCGTACAATGTTAGTGTCAACACAAATGCAGAGCGATTCTCACCTCTCGTTGTTGCTCTTCTTATGCACAATAGTCACCCGCTATCCCAACGACATTGACATCTGTCACCATCAACTAAAACATTAAAATTATTATTTTTTATTTTTATATTTTTATTAATAAAATCGATAATATTAATGTAAATAGATCTGAATATTTTACTTTTGTAATCATATGAATGTCAATATAACTTTTTAAAATATAAGGATCGAAACATTAAAGATAATTAACTACATGGGATATGAATAATATATAATTAGACCCAGAAATTAGCGGACATGTTTCCACCAATTAAAACATTAAAATTATTTTTTTTTATTTTTATAATTTTATTGATAAAATCGATAACATTAAGATAAATAGACCTGAATATTTTATTTTTTATATGTCAATAAATCGAAATATTAAAGATAATTAACTAAAGATGGACGAAAGCTGGGATGGATGTACATATAGGAAGCTGAGCTATTCATAAAGCTTCCATCTCATTGTATGGTTTCCATCCAACAAAGTCCGAGGAGTCTTAAATCGGGTAGATGGATATCTAAGTTATTAAGGTTGCAGCTATCATGCCCGTTAAACGTTGACTTTGTTGCGCTCGAGTTCGGCTCTGTCGCTTGGAGCTCACATGAAGTAGACCAAGAAGACACCTCCAAAACAAATATCATATTTCCGATCTCACCTTTGAGTCTCACATGTTGGGTTTGAATTAGGCTTTTACCTCGAAATGAGTAGGGGATTATGATGTTATATCGATGGTTGACTTGCCATTTTTGTTTCATTGGCTTGATGGGATCGTCCAAAGATATAGCCCAAAATGTGGTTGATGTGAATGTAGTTAATAATAGCCAAAGATGCCCACAAAGATTTAATCGATAAATTATGGATCGAATCCAATATATATAATCGAAACTCTTTCGATTATTATGTGTATTCTTCTTCGTCTATCTCATACATATGAACATTCCCAACAGATTTAGAGTTTACCAAATGAACAAATTCAAACATACCATGGAAGTTCAAATGGAATGAAGAATACGTATTACATAAATATATTTAATTAAACATTAGGTAAAATAAGAAAGACATAGCATTGCACAAATATATAATGTCCCATTCTTTACGCATAGACATTTGTTGGTGCTAAAAATCATTAAAATGGTATTAGAACTAAAACCATGATTCGTATTGACTATATCGATCGTCAATATGGCATGTAATAAATTGTACCGAACATACAAACACACAATACACTAAGATGTATTGATGTACCACTCATATGGATCCTTTGTCGGATCGGATCAATACATATCAACCGTGCCAAGCGGTACATTTCAATACCACAAACCTTTGTTAAAACAGTAATTAACAGCAAACTGTAAGACTAGCAATATCTGAACCTCTTTATCAGAGAGGACCTGTGGATGATAAATATTTATCAGGAGAGGAACAAAGGAGGAACAAGGCAAATAAGTGTAAATCCTAAGTTCATGGATCAAAATGAGAGGAATACTACATTAGAATTCTGGATAAAAGATCATGCTCACAGATAGGCCATGGATGGCTGAAATGAAAGAAGCAACTTTGGGAAAGAAGGGAAACAGATCTAAGAATTAGTTGATTCCCAATGAACAACTCCTTGGTGCCACATGCCCAGAGCATGGCATGGGAACCCTGATGAAACTATTAAGGCAGGTTTCAAGCAAAAGCTATAGCAAGCAACAATTTAGGGGCAGAGTAGACAAGATTTGAGATTACAAATCCACATGTGCCAGAGATCTGAAACTTTTAATATAAAATTACTCAATCCAAATAAAATTTGGATTTCTTGTACAACTCAAGGGAGATTTGAGTATAGAACAATCTGGATCACATGATAAATACAGAGCAGAAGTCACCTCCCTGATTCTATTTCATACTGGAACAACATTTGCTCCTTTGTGGAGATCTTACTACAACGGACTCAACTATTGGCTCTGCCATTCTCATACTTAACTCCCTAGATTTCGCATGAACATGACAGAGTTGCTTGGCCAAATTCTACCAGCAAGTTTGAGGTGATGCAAATAAGATATATAGAATGTAAAATTACCATCAGCATTAGTCCAAAATCTTGGACAACTGCAAATCATGCACAAGAATATAGAAAAATAGGAAAGCTGCCATAGTAGTGCAAGTAATTTAGAGCAGATTGAGACATGATCAATGGAGAAGATCAGTGAGAAGTATTTGAAGTGTTTCTGACATGTACATTTACAAGACAAGGTGAATCAATTTGTTTCAAGCTTCCAAAGTAATAGGACGCCTAAGAACATTATTAAGAAAGAATATGACAGTCCTAAGGTAGAACAAGTATGTTGCCTTCGATGAAACTAGATAGCAAGAAAGGATAAATGTAGTAAACTTGACAAGTAGGAACTTGCAGCAAGAATATCAACTTCGAAGCTATATGATTGCACTTGAATGGCACACAGATCTTCACCATTCTCAGAATCTCATTGGTCTTCATCTTCATTATAAAAGGTATGGTACAAAAGAAGATACAAGAGTCATATAATAGGATTTGATAGTAAACCAGATCTATGGTCTTAAAATCTAAGATAATACCTAATTATGTTTTCACTTTCAACTAGATATGCCTCCCAAAACAAGAGCAGCCAAAAGCTAGTAATGACAACCAAAATGTCATTTCGATGTCTGAAATGTGTTGCAGGGTTATGACTCCAGTGATGCAAAATTTCCCATAAAATATCAGAAATTATTGTTGGGCAAAAGCATGAAACCATGTTACTAAACATGCTCATTAAACTTGATAAACCTCATTTCAGACAAAGGATTAAGATGCTTCTCTTTCCACTAATTCAGTTATGTATAATGAGAAGTTGGGATAATGATCTCTTCCCATGAGCTACTAATGGTTTCGCAGGGAATGAAAAAGAGAAAACACAGGTGGCTTTAAGTGCAAGTTATTCAAGCTATCAGAGCAAGCTTTGAGTGAGTTTAAGGTAGATGTAAAATTTACAGCCATGATACTGCAATCTCATGTTATAAATATTAGATACGCTCCTGGTTATGAAATATGATAGCACACAATGTTCGTAATAGTGTAGAAACAAGGAACCATACCATGAAATGCATGATCAATGGCCTAGTGTTATCATAATTTTCCTGCTACAGTACCAATGGAAAAAAAGGGGAACTGAGTGGGAACCAAAGAATTATATTTCAGAAATCTTAAGGCACGACAACAGTATGTAAATCCTCAGTCCAACTCGTATCATGAAATTAGGGTACTCAGTAACTGACAAGTTAACATCACCATACAATGAAAACTAGTTATGTTCAGGTAAAACAAAAAAAATCCTTAAACCAATGCTTCGAGCTAAGTAAAAGTCCAACAATTGAACCTTTAAAGTAGGTTACAGCTTCAAAACCTAAGAAGTCCTTCGTTCTCGGGTGATATGATGCAGGCTGAAAAGATTTAGATACTACAGATAACATAGTAAATTCTAAGTGGTACTCTGGATGCATGAAAAATAACATACAAACACTCAAAGTTCCAAATAATTACTGAATAGCAAAAGATGGAGAGTATCAAGAGAACCTAATAAATTAACAAGGGGAAAACTACTATACCAAGCCTAAACCTCATCAGTTGAGGGAATTAATGCAATTAAGCATGGTGTAGCTTGACAGGAACCAAGAGAAAGCCACTTGAAAGAAGAGTTTCCACAGATCAATTTTATTTGTAAAAGTTTTAAGTATAGTATTCCTGATTTATTTGGTACAATTTCCCAAACAATAAATTAATGGTCAATATTTCAAGTCGAGAATTTCTATCTAGCTATTCCTGTATACTTTATATTTTACTGTGCTAATGCCACTGTGTTCCTTAAACTACTGTACCAAGCCACCACTGTTAGCTTGATTATTACTACAGTAATTCAAGTATTTCACGCCCATCAACAAATTCCAAGTTTGACTCTGTTCATTGCTATTAGCAAGAGTTGACAACTCAGTTGAGCGAGTGGAGAAGTTGCATGAGGCCACAGAAGGTCTAGAATCACAAACACAAGTACAATGCATGCATCATATGAGATGAGATGCTTAAGATCTAATATATACCAACTCCGCCCTTCTCAGATTCACCTTGTGTACAAGGTCATGCATCCAAGTTGATCTAATGTGTGAGATATGTCAAGGAATCTCAAATTTTAATATTGGAATAGGTCAATTTGCTTTCACTTTAACTTCTACACTTGCACTTGAACTTGGGTCATGATGCTGAAGTGGCAGATCAAATTCCCTGCTTCGTTGAATCACTTAATATCTACAATAACACCAATTCCCATGTAATCATTGTGGTAGGGATTGACTTAACAATTCTCATTTTAGAAGCTCGCTTTAGAAGCATATGAGAATATTCAAACATCTGGATATGCAGTTCATCAACCATCCATAACCTGGCTATCCTGCAAAGGATTAACAGTTTCCTATTGCAGATCACTTTGCCTAGTGAGCTTGGTGTTTATGAAGTTGGGTGTTGTTCCAGAATCAAGTAGTGCAACAAGGAAGTCATCCTCAAATTCATTGTTAATTGCATGGTGGCAGGCAGATGTTAGTCTGAATCTTCCATAAACCATGATTCCTTGCAAACGTCATTCATCATGGTGGTCATAGTCCATAGTTATCCAAGTCATCGGACTTTGATGCAGTAAGCATCTTAATATTCCTCGGCTTCATAGAAGCTGTTGATGCTGCCTTCTATTGGAGCTTGAACCTTGCTAACAAGAGAAGTGGTTAGAGCTGCAGATTCTACAAGTGTGGTCATGATCAGTTAGTCACAATCAGTTTCAATTAATTCCTAAAGTCAAGCAGTCCCTGCAACTGCATTAAATAGAAAGCAGCTTCTCAACAACCCAAGACATTGAATGAATCAAGCAGAGTAGTGGGATTCAACATAAACAACTTAGTTTCACACAATTGCTTTGCTCAATCAGATTATCATGAAAAAGATCAGGGTGACTGTCAGCTCCAAGGAAATATTTTTGGTAGTCATCCATAGATCTTTGTCACCACAGCATCTGAAGCACCACTACGTATTTAGTCATCCTCAATGGTTTGAATCGGATCATTAGGGTCCTAAAGGAACTCTTCCCAATGGATCTCTCAACTCAGTTGCTCATCGGATCATTATGAGACCAGGATTCGAGTTTGAGTCACAAAAACAATATCTTTCAATATTTAAAGGTAATGTCGTGTACATTGACCCTCCGCATCGGTGGGAGCCTCTCATGCACAGAGTATATCTTTATGTGAGGTAGAAAACCACTAGTGCCACATCCTCAGACGTTGTCACATCATCAAAGAATTGCTAAAATCTAAAATGCTTGTTCATAAAGTCAACATTTCTAGAGTTAGGAAGTTGATCTTGTCCAGTCTATAGTGATGACAACATGAAATTGTGGAACTTATCATGGCATGTCACTGCTCCTTATGGAAACTATGGTAACTACAGGCACTTCTTAATGAGATGGCATCAAAGCTTGTTAACTGAATTGTCATTAGATCTCTAACCCCTAAGATTATCTGGTTCAATCATGCCTCTTAAGTGGATTTGAGTTACCAGAAAAATGTATATAACCATCGACAGCTATTTGAAGTGAAGTTTATATCAAAAAAATCAGGCAATCAGCATAATAGGTATAGGAAGGGTCAGGTCATCCTTGGTAGTGATTCAACAAGGACTTCTGACAGCCCTCTAGGATTTGCTCTAATGTGTTGTTGGGACAGTGATATAAGCTATTGTTTAGCTGGCTCTTGTAGTGGCCATGTTGATACAAAAGACCTAATGGGCTTCAATGAAAATTGAGCATGGAACAATACAGACAAAGTCATCTCATCTTGGGGGTTGATCATATGGTTTGTTCCTATTAAAGCTACATTACGGTAACTGATTTGCTTTCCTTTTCTCATCCTGACTTGAACTATGTGAACTTGGTTGGCCCTTGGATATTCTTGACCAATGTGTAAGTAACACATCACCAAACATATTCAGAAGATATTGCAGTAGTCATCCTCAAAACACTTCTCTAATTCATCCATGTACTTGTCAAGATTCTTAAAATTTCACGTGTCATCTTTTACTTGATCATCACATCTCAAAGGGTTAATACTTGCTTGTATATGCATGCCTCAACCAAGAAATGATCTAAAATCATTATTGCCATTGGTCTTTCTCTAGGTATAATCTCTATTATGTGTTGCTCTACTTCGAGGAAGAGAAGTAGCCTCGGATGAGATTGATTTCAACAAAGTTAACTTATTGTGGGAACAGCAAAAAAGAAGACAGTTCTTCATAGCAGAAGTGGCTTATAAGTCCTTTTATAGGCTAAAAATGCAATTATCCAAAGTATACTAGAATATACAGTTCTTTAATAGCTTTTGTATTTCTAGTTGCTTTTGTCTTTATCTCTTTGCCTGAGAGTGAATGAAGCTAACTGATACATTGTGCAGCATGCTTAACTGAGGAAGCTTCATAGTTCAAACAATATTCAAAGTCAGAGCCAAGAAGGTAAAGCTTGAAACAGTTTTTTGATCTGAAAGTTAAAAAACTAGATGATTTGCACCAAAATGCAATCAATTTATACACACTTAAGCTACTCGAGCAACTACAGAACTGATAAGATCATGCACATTTATAGCATGCCAAAGTAAGAGACCCCTGAAAGTTTCCACAAGAAAATTAGTCATAGTTATAAATTAAAAACAAACTAAAGACATAAAACAAAGAACAGTTACAGTTCACGGATCCCTGTCAAAATGTGAAGTAAACAAATTTATCTGTTATATTGTAATAATATGACAGGGGTTCAAAGGTTTCATCCATAAACGCCGACCAACAAACCATTAAAGAATATTCAGCAAAAAGGTTTGAAACATATCAGGACTCAATAAAATTAACCAAGGCTTTTTAGCAACAGTTCAAAAAGACATCTAGTTAGACAGTAAATTTCTCATTAGAACCACATGTGAATGAGAAAAAGGGAAAACACCAAGACTTCTGCCTAACTGAACATCTGAATCTCCAAAAGGATGTAAACTAGGCTAAGTAAGAAGTATCAGTCTACAGACTATCTAAAGGGCCTCTGCAGAAGACAACATGTTTATATACATGTAAGAGCAGACAAAATGCAGAGCCCAAGTTCCTACATAATTAACGAAATTGTACAGCTTTACCTGATTGTCACAAACTTATTGGTGCCATGTTTGGCCCAGTAAGGCCTTAAATCAATTGGATTTGACAAATTATATCCTTCTCCAGCAAGCTTCTCTAATACCTTCTTAAATGCACCTTGGCTCATCTTCCGTCCACAAATCCGAGCTCCTCGCCTCTTTGTGCTCATTGGGAGTGGGTACATTGAAATGCTAGTAGTACAGCAGGCGGATTGCCACCCTCCAACTCCCCAACGATAGCATTGCCGTAGAGTGCCCGTGCAAGAGCACACTGGTGTCGGTATCCTCGAAATGTCCAGGTCAAACCCATTTATGACAATATCAGTGTTCTTCTTAATGGCCCTCCCTCGACCACCAGAACGACCATTAGTTTCATCTTTTGGTGTAGGAACCTTCTTTGGCTTCTTAGGCTTCGACGGCTTACAGGGTCGAGCTTGCGCCTGGGACCTCTTCTTCAAAGGTGCCTCCTTTGCAGTCACAGTCTCATTTTCCATCGCTGGTACTTTTTCATCCTTCGGTGGAGGCACCATTTGCTGCATCATTGAGGGCGCATGGACTCCATGAGCATCAGGAAGGACCGAGTATCCATGGTTCAAGGGCAGCATGTGTACCATCTTGTTATCTCTATAGTTAATCCAACCATTGCGCATAAAACCCATCGGAACCGAAGGCTCAGCTACATCACAGTCACGGCGGAGGAAGCCCCCGTTTGAGAGCAGCGGTTTTGTGGATTCACGCTCGGCTGCTACCGGGGACATAAGTTGCAACCCCAAGTTTCCCTTTAGGGTCTGCTCATAGTAGGCCCAATTCCGCATCCCCATTCCCCCATCACCATCCATAAAGGCAGATATATGTTGAACAGACAAGACTACAAGAGAAAGGGGCCTCAAAAAGTAATCTTTCAAACGAACCCGATCAACCCATCTACTGCATTGCTTCCATCTGGCCAAAACTAGGGAACCCACAACATCAAAAGAACAAAATCTTAGAGATATCACGCTAAATCAAGGGATAACAGGACAAATCTAACGGAAAAAGGCCGCATCTTGAAACAAACCCTAAATCCGATCAGTCCGGTTGCTTTCTTCTGGCCA
The DNA here is from genome assembly GCF_036884655.1 of Musa acuminata AAA Group. Lineage (NCBI taxonomy): Eukaryota > Viridiplantae > Streptophyta > Magnoliopsida > Zingiberales > Musaceae > Musa > Musa acuminata. The sequence continues at coordinate 44,907,061 of NC_088342.1, forward strand.
AAGCAAGGAACCTACAATACCAAAGGAGCAAAAGCTTAGACACACTACACCAACTCGAGGGATGCGGACAAATCTAACAAAAAGAAAGAATCTTGAAACAAAAAAACATAACTCCAAAAACAATGAGATCCTATTACATGAACACAAGAAAAAGGAAAACAAAAACCCTAAAAGCCTTGCATCTCCAAAGTTTTACCAGATGAGAACACTTAAATACAAAAACGGACGGCAAGAACGAGAATACAAATAAGGAAAAAGTATTTGTCACAGAATAAATAGAGCGAGACGTGATTATGAGAAAACAAGAATAAATCCATAAAAACGACAATGGCAACAGCTAGAGGAAGATAAGAACAAAGGGGAGTCCTTACTCCGGGGAGAGCTGTATTTTAGGGTTCCTTACCCAGGTATGAGAGAGAGAAGAAAAAGAACATTAAGATCTATGCTATTTATAATGGTAAAGATGATGGTTTCAAATCTGCAAAATGAGATACTTTATGGGAAGCAATTTTAATTTGGCGTGACAACAAGTTGTTTTTGTACCAACACAGAAATCCAGGAAAGGGGGTAAGTAAGGAGGTGGTGAGTCAATAACTAAAATAAAAACAAATTCGCCAACAATTGCATGCTTATCCATTGCTTTGAATCTGAGACACGCTTCTCTTATTTTAGTCTCTCTTCTTTTGCTTTGACTTCGTGAGAGGTGGCGACACGAACGAATTGGTCTTTGGGTTCGGCGTGGTTTGGGTCGATAGCACCACCATTCGGTTCTTCAAGTTGCAGCTTCCGTGTGACCAGCGGCAATGTGGCGTTCTTTTTTGTCCCTTGTAATCGATAGGGTTTAATCTAATCATTTAAGCTAAGCGAATTTTGATTGAATCTGTGTGTTCTATCCAAGAAGCAATCATCATAATTGACTTGTAATTTAGATTGTAGATTGTTTCATACGAATCATGAGATGAAAATTTGAAAGTAGTAGAACAAAAATAAAATTGGTTCAAAATAAATATTATTTTTGTACTTGTAATCCTAGAATTCATTTCTCACTTAGAGAATAAATTAGCTGCCATTAGAGGTATAATTATTCCTACACCAAAAATTAGTCTTCATTTATATGAACCCTATTATTAAATAGGATTCTCATGATATTATTGAATACTTAGATGCCCTATTTAATCATTGATGAGTTTTGCGTAGGTTTATGGCTCAGATATAAAATAGGAGATATTGACCTTTTATCAGTGATATCAAAAAGGGGATTAATAGATCTGCACTAAAAATCAGGAATTTGTCATCATCCTCTGTCATGGCCACTTTTTTCTGTCATCACCTGAAGACATAAAGTTGAAATTTTCAACTACAGTTTAAAACTTTCGAATTGATTCACATAGATTTTTTATAAAATGAGATCTCATTTTTGATATAATTGTAAGGTTTTTGCAAGCTAGATTTGCAGTTTGATGAAATATGAAGCATACAGGTTAAGGTCCTTTGACTCCTTTCAAGTGTTGCCATCATACAAGACAGTGTTGCTGGTTGATGCCTTTTGGGAAACACCTCTACAGCCTTAAATGTAGTACAATGCGACGTACTTGAGATGCTGTTGAGATATTGTTGAGTTCCTTTATCCCATCAAAGCTACTGACCAAAGATGTTCTTAGAGCCATTCTCTGCTCATCCTCTTTCATCATTGTGATATTGCTTTATTGCTTTAGCTGTTGTGGAATCTCTTTCACCTGCATATTCTTGTTCTTTGCTGCTGGAGTTCTGCCAGAAAGTATACTCCTTTATTCAAGCCTTTACATTTTTCAAGTTCCTATACATCCAAACACTGAACCTCTATCCAATGAAATAAAAGAATATAATTTGGTTCCTGAATAGATCAATGATAACCTATGGAAGGTGTAATCTTTAAATTTGCTAGTTAACACATTTATTATGACAAAAATGATCTTTATATGAATAAACCAAATGAAAATTTCTGGATATGGACCCCCTATCCCAATGGCATTGCTGTCTCCTGATAGAGCATGTTTCAGTATCATATTATAGTCTTGGACTCACTATAATAAACAATGAAATAAAACAATATGTATTGGTTCTTGAATAAATCAATGATAACCAATGGGAGTTGTAACCTTTAAAAATGCTATTTAATCCACTTATTATAACAAATGATCTTTATATTAATACACCAAATGAAAATATGTGAATATTCCTGACACCTAATTGAGCATTTGTGAGTATCATATTATAGTCTTGGACTTGGAATAATACATTTTAATATTTTCCTTCAAAGCTCTTTGATGAAATTTGAAAAAATAACCCTCAAAATCTGATAATTTCTCAAATTACACCCTAAGTTTGAAAAAATTTCAAAAAAACACTCTTTTTTTCAAATAAGAACATTTTACCCTCTATCGACCACCATCCTCCGCCCAACCCCTGATCACGCTATCGACTTATACTCCGCCCAACCCTTGACCACACTACTGCCTTGTTGATCACTCCCACCATTGGGCCACTCCACCCAAGGGGAGGCACAATAGTAAAGGCATTCTATGAAAATTTTTTAAAATTATTTTAAAAAAATTATGAAACTCAAAGGTTTTTTTTTTTTTTCTAAAATTCACCAAAGCTCTTTTTCATCTTAGTCTATGACTATTTCAGAACTAATTTTCATCTTAGTCTATGACTATTTCAAAACTAAATCTTAAATTTAATTTTGAGCTGGAAAGATAAGAATTTAAAAGATTAAATAATGCAGCTTCATACTGATAGTTAACAAAAGGTTATGAATACCCTTACAATTTAGATTCGTTAGGTCCTTGCAGAGGTTATAACAAAACTGTTTGAAAAGGCCTTGATAAAAAGTACACTGCTTCTACGATCCAAGAACTAACAATATCAACAATTGTAGTGAAATCAATAAATAGCCAATTCCACATCAAACACACTGCCCTTAAGACTAAATAATGGGCTTACACCTTGCTTGAACATGTTTGTGCTTGTAAATTCTTGCACTTGATGTCCGCTACTAATTGCTTCACCAGAATTTTCACAAGACCTGCAAAGAAAGTGGACGATCTTTTGTCTTTGTGAAATAAAACTACTTCAATCTTAAATCAAGCACAGGTTCGCAGGAAAAGAATGATTTTGTCAGATAAATTAGAAAAAAAAAAAACAGACTTTGAGATGGCATAAGATGTGGAGCATCTGAATGCATAAGCCATACGATACGAATGGCAAATGCCAGAATCTCAACCCGCCCTCGTTCTTGGCAACGTACAGCGCTGACGACGCTATAGGAACAAGCGCATCAGAGACTCTAATTTATTGCCTTCTTTTCACTCCCCAATCCAAACAAATCAAGCAAAAACCATCATAAAAAAAATCGTTCTTTGTGATTCTCAGACGAACAGAAAACGAAAGTCAACAAGAACATGGAGTGGCTGGCTCAGAGGCTAATACAAGATTATCGACACCTCTTTCTTCAGAGTTTGATGGTATGTCTTTGCCAGTTCATCATCGCCCAAAGGCCACCATTTTTGACATGACGTGCAGAGATTAAAGAAGAGAAATATCGAAGAGAAAAGCAAATCAGAAGGCCTCAAAACCAAGAGGCGCCAAGATCACATCACAGAGAGAAAGCGATATTACCCGATCTCTCCACCCATCAGGCGATTGAAGTAAGCGCAATGCAGTAGGGGGCCGGAGTTGGACAGGATACAAGGGAGGGTTCCAGAGAAGGGAAGAGCGGAAGCAACGAAGAGAGAACGGAGACGGAGATGGTTTTGGATGATGGTTTCCACCTTCGTCTATTATAGGGAGATCGGACGACTCGGAGAAACCCTATCTACAATGTAATGACTTAAATACCCTGCGTAGGGAATTTGTATTCAAATATCATAGCCCTCGCGCATACATCAAAACACACATTCATCTCCGAAGTAATGCATTTGTGACAAAAGTATTATGACATCTAATGTATTTTAATAAGATATAAACATCAAAGATTTATTTCTACTTTCAATACGACAAACACGAAGAAAACAAATCAGGTCATATCGATTACATATTAATAGAATATTGGGAGCAGATTTAATTTGATTTATAGAATACACTATCTTTATTAATTTCGATTGAAATATTTTGAACCTCAGTGGTTTTATTTCCATATATATTAATGGTCAAATAATATCTAACCCCATGGCCAAACCCGCACGTGCGAGCCGTGGTTTGACTCAGACCCAACCCAATAAGTATCTGGTCCGTTCTGGTCGACTGTAGTCGTCAAGATAGGAACCACGTGCGCTCCTTGCCACGAGACCTGGGCCCACCTCAGAGAACATACGTGGCGACTGATCGTTGGAGACAACACCTCACACCGACCGTTCGTGACGTGGACCAAAGCTCCATAAAAGGCTCTTGGTTGGCAGCGAGGGCCGAAGGAGGAAGAACCTGCGACGAACACCAACGAATCTTCGTAGTCGATCGGTTCCTTGTTGGTGTCGCCGTCGCCGTCGGCCAATCCCTTTTCGCCGCCGTCCCCAATTAATAAGGTTTGGGTTGGCGCGTACCCTTCTTGGGCTTCTGGGAGTCGGTGGGGATTCGGAGATCTCGGAAATGGCCCAAGCAGTCGAGGAGTGGTACAAGCAGATGCCCATCATCACGCGGTCGTATCTTACGGCCGCGGTCGTCACCACCGTCGGGTGCTCTCTCGAGGTCTGAATTTTTGTTGTCTTTCTTGTCGATATTGGATTAGATCCAGGGTTAGGGTTGCAAGCTTTTAGATTTTAATATTTTGATCTCTTGTCATCGGCTGCGTCGTAATACTAGTTTTGTGCTTTGTGTTGATTTTGTGGAAATGTGTATTTTTCAGATTATATCGCCCTATAATCTGTATCTGAATCCTAAACTCATAGTTCAACAGTATGAGATATGGCGCCTCGTCACGAACTTCCTCTACTTCCGGAAAATGGGTAGGTTTAATGTTCGTTTTTTCATAATCATTTATCTCATGTTCGTAGACATTCTTTGCCCCGTTCTAATATTTCTGTTGCCAAAACCGGTGGGTGAATGCCAGTTTATGCATTTGTCGGTTTGTATTCTTGTTCTGCAAGATGTTGTGAAACAATTATTCCATTTCCATCCAAGTTCGATCCTGTTATTGTGATACGTGCATTCATTATGTAGGTGCGTTTGTTCCATGGAAAAGGACATGAAATTTGATCTTTACTGTTCTGCTCCATCCGATCTTGATGATGGTGGATGGTGTGGTCATGGATTTGGTTTTAATTACACAGCTCATTTGACCAAACTGTAATCCCTGTCAGCCAGTCCTAGCAGAAGTGCCATGATAATCATGAAGGACTGAGGACAAACAGAAGAAAATTTAAACTGTAATGTTTTCACATTTTTCAGTGCTAACACAATTGTAGGCAAATAAAAAACAAGGTAGATTTTAGAGAGAAACAATAGAAATAATAGCGGAGAAGTAAACAAAAAAAGAAAATAATAAATCAAATAGATGGTATGATGAAATTGAGGCACTAAATTGAAAGATAGAAGCCATACTTTTTTTTTCTCAACCATAACAGGTCCCTTAATCTCTTTCTATTATCATGAACTATCCTAATCTTGAACTCAGGCAGGAGAAGAAATGGTATAGCTGACTAGTTATTTCATTCGAGTGGAAGAATTTAAATCACTTATTTGCTATGACAGTCAAGTTGTGTCATCATTTTCTTTTAAACTTAGCTCTCTACAAATCAATTGAAAAAACTGCTATGAGAGATACATTAAATTAATGATTGAAATTAAATATTTCCATTGACTCATTTGAAGTTTCTTAAACTTGATTCATAGTACTCATAGTCCTATCAAAATGACAATTCTACCTATGTTATCATTTCACTGCATATTGCTCTTACTGAAGGTATAACTGAAGGGATTTCATTTGTTTTACCAGGGAATGTTCCAAGTATTCACTTAAATTTGTTGGTATGTGATGATCAATTATTACAAACAAGATATGCCCTACATGTTCATACAATAGTCCTACCTTGCACTGACATCTAATGGCTGTAAATGATATTTGTTTCCTGTTGAAATTTATGTTGTAGGATCTCTTCTGGCATTTGTGAATGAGATAATCTATTGAATACATTCATTTTTGTGGAATTGTGTTTTTATGTATAAGACCAAAACTTAGCTTTCTTAAGCCACTTTTTGCATGTAATTGTATTGCCAGTTTTAAATGTTACTTTCTACTTTTCATGCCTATAATTTGTATATAGTTCTCCTGTCAAACAGTGTCATGTATTTGGAATTACCTTTAGGGTAAATTCAAAGAAACAACAACAATGATATTTTTGTTCTGGTTTCTTTCTTCATGGTGGTTGCTTTAAAAAATGCCAGTTCATGATTTTTAAGATTGATGTCAGTAGTTAACTTCATCTCATTATTGAAATTTGTTCTGCCATTTGGGTCATTTCTGTATAACTGCCTTTTCTCTAGAAATTGTTTCTCTTGTTGGTACTAACTTGTTGAAATTGCCAGATTTGGACTTCCTATTCCACATGTTTTTCCTTGCTCGATACTGCAAGCTTCTTGAGGAGAACTCATTTAGGGGCAGGACAGCAGATTTCTTCTTTATGCTCCTGTTTGGTGCAACTGTTCTAACTGGGATTGTTCTCATTGGAGGGATGATACCGTACTTGTCTGAGAGCTTTGCGAATATCTTGTTTCTGAGTAATTCGTTGACATTCATGATGGTTTGTGATCAGTAATTGATGTTTGGCCATATCTACACTATTTCTATGCTTCTTTATGGTTTCTTTTCTTCTAAGTTTGAAAGCCTCATAATGTTTTACAGGTCTATGTATGGAGCAAGCATAATCCTTATATTCATATGAGTTTCTTGGGTCTTTTCACTTTCACAGCTGCTTATCTTCCATGGGTGAGTTAATATACTATTCTTTCTTGATCAATGAAGCTAAACATGAATGTCTGTTTCATAATTTGCATTCTTTTACAAGCTTACAGTGCATCGTTTAACCTGAAATTTAAATTATACATCTTCACAGAATGCATTTAAAAAAATGAATATTTGTCAATATTTGCAATTCAATTACACATTTATAATGTCTGTGATTTTCTGATATGATCTTGATGACTTTTCATGTGTTTCTAAATTTTATAGGATTTTTAGTGGATGCTGCTGCTTTCTTTACGAATTATATTCTAAAGTATTTTTATGTGTTATATGGTTTTCTTTCTTTCTCTCTCATGGTATATATTGACTCAAGCACCTGAAGTATTGACTTGTTTTGTGGGTCCTGGATAGTGCAACAAACTGGGAATATCTGCCTTCTGTCTAGCATTAGTTGTGACTCATATGGTGGTGCATAAGTAAAATAATAGTTTTTGATGAGTTTATTGTTATCCTTGGTAAAGAAATGCAAGGTTTCACTTGGTTTACGATCTCTTTGCATGTATATATCTAATTATCTGCTTCAATCAGAATTCAGAAATATGTTCTTGATGCTGCAAATTTCCTTAAGCTCATTGAATTATTACCTTGCAATCCACATAGGAGAACCTGTTGTGGTCTTGAGGCATTTTAACTGTTGTATGCCATGCTTAGTAGTGCTTATTTTTTAAAACTGGATTTTTTACTGAAAATTTGTTTTTATCTGAATAATATTGAAATCCATTTTGAAGAATTTTTGGCCTTCACTCTTATAAGTATGGAATGTTCACCTTCGTAGCCAATTGACATTTCTCCTCTGTTGCTTAAGATTTTCTTCTTTGGTGAAGAGTGCCGCTATGTTCTTATGGGGTCCATATGCAGTTGTTATTATGTAGCTTCTCAACCCATTGTATAGACTTCATCTTCACTACACAATTCCATAAACTGATCGAATAAGAATGGATCTGAGAGCCAGGAAAAGAAGAGGGGTCAGGCCATCCGTCAGGTTCTCCATGAACATATGAAACAAATATCCGTCAGGTTCTACACATTTAAGAGCTGTGGCATTTTTATTTCCAAAATAATGGTGTTCTTATACCATTAATTTGATGTGGCCTCATCTTATAGATGTTTATAAATTTCATAGTCGTCTGAACTGGATCTTGTTGAATTGAAGAACCTGATTACTAGTGAAAAATCTTACCTTTTAAATAACTTAATGCGAATGTCTTCTGTTTGGACTCTCAATTTCGGAAATTGTCTATGGGATTGGCTGAAACATGTTATTGTGGTTTGAGTGCCATTTCTTGCAAGTGTTTTCTGTTAATTGCTATTAGTAGTCAATTAATCACCTTAAGATTCATATAATCTCTGATGGACTTAAATTTAAACCCATCTAGTTTGTGCCTTGTCTGTGCTGACTAGGCATGGTCTGCATGGTATAAACTGAAGTGTTCATTGCACATGCCTGGTACTTGCAATGCATATTTGGATTTTGTATGATGGCATGGCAGTCACAGAGACATGTGACATGCCAGTTCAGTGCCTTCACAATACTATAGGCACCTTAATATTAAGTACAGGATCTGTAGTGGGGTAGGACAGGCTGTGAAAGAAGTATATTCTTCTCAGTGTCAGGGAGTTCTCTCAATATCTCTTAATTTTTAAGCTAGCTGTTGATTGTATTATCTTAGATCCTTCAGGATGAATTTATCCAACAATTTGTAGCTTAATATGTGCCTCACTTTTTTTTTCTTTCAGCGAAAAATAAATTATAGTAGAATGGTCAGCGGACTTGGAATCAATTGTGATCATTTACCTTTTTGTGTCCTGGGAGCTAGTTGTTTATATTAAAAATGCAAGTCATTATGTTATTAAACTGTTATTGGTTCCTTGTGACAGGTTCTTCTGGGATTCTCTATTCTTGTTGGCAGCACTACTTGGGTAGATCTTCTGGTATGCTACCTAAAACTTTTGGGATATTGCAAATATGACAGATATTGTTAGAATAATCTATGTGAAAAATAAGAGAGTAACATGGTTAAGTAATGGAAATTGTTCAATTTCTGAATGATGTTTCTTGAAATTTTGTAATCTTGGAACTACATAGCTTCATTCTTTTAAATGAGTAAATGTTCGACTAATATACGCTTAGGAAATCACCTAATTGCTGATTTAGATTTCAAAAGCATTGCATGGTCACAAATTTTCATATAAACTTAGATTCTTTACCAAAATGACCCTGCTCTGATGAGACATTATTTTCTTGTCATTTTAATCTGGTTTGCCTGTGTAAGTGGTAACCTAATGTGGCAAAATACAGAAATGACAAGTGTTTCATCTAAGGTATAAAAAACAACAGATGTCTTAGGGTTAGCTAACCCAAGTTTTTAATCAAATGCCTCTTAAAATCTTGCTTTTTTAATAGCATTTATATCCATCCAAAAATTAGACATCACGATTTAGTTGATCTTACATGAAAAATAACATGGAGCACGTTTTAAAGTTTGTAGTAAAACAATGCTCTTAAGTTAGACATTTGTGAAGTTAACATAGAATTTCTAACAGTATTAATCCTTATTTAATCATATGAGCATTTACAAAGTTTAGGAGTGTGTTTTTATGATTAGGCTTTGGCTTAACAAAGATTCTCCAGATTTAGTAATTGCATTAATTAGTAGAGTGCAACATTTGAAGTCCAAATTTCTTATATAAGCTAAGAGCGCAAGAATTCAATTTAGCAAGCTCTATGCATTCTTGATAGAGAAGGTTCTGTGTACTAATTTGATTGAACAAGACTGGAGATACACCAATTCCTCCTTAGTATTCAGTTGAGAATTTAGATCACCTGTTCTTTCCCGTTCAGAGTTCGTTGCTTCAGTCTTGACTATCAATCTAACTCTTTCTGATTATTATTCTCTTTTAACATTCATGTTCCATGATTTTATACTACCATTCTATTTGTTCTTGGCATTTTTTTCTTTTAATAATAACTTGTCTTATTATGCTGAACTAGTTGGATTGCCTCGACTGTAGGGTATGATAGCCGGTCATGCGTATTATTTTCTGGAAGATGTTTATCCACAGATGACAGGACGCCGCCCCCTAAAGACTCCTCTCTTCATCAAGGCACTATTTGCAGATGACGATGTTCTCGTGGCCCAGCCAGGAAATGAAAGATTTGCTCCTCCAGCACAAGATCTTCATCAAGATTAATGAAGAGGAGTACCCAGAATCTGTGTGCTTCCGTTGGAGATCCAGCCATAAGCAGTTATTAGTTCTCACCTTTCGGACAAATAGGATTGATTATTTGCTCTCACCTTTCGCTCTCACCCAGAATCCTGTTCTTGTTTTGTGCTTCTAGAAATGTTGAGTTTGACTCTTGTAGAAATGTTGTGCATAGCAGAGAACATTTATGGGCAATTATACTCTTTGAAGAAACAATGTGTTGGCTGCAGTAAATATGACATAAGCCTTTTCTGTAAAATTGACCTTATAATTTTTAATGAAAGTAGCATGCAAACATTTATAGGCGTGATTTCTTGCATTTACAATCTTGAAGAGAGGTTAAGATGAACACATGCTTTATTATTGGGTTAATTATATATTATCTCTTATAATTATTATTTTTTAATATTTTAAGTTTTAGATTTAAATAATTTATATTGAAATTTTTATAGTTACGAAAGTGAAGTGTTTAATTTTATTTATCCTAATGTTGTCGATTTTATTAACAGAAGATACGATAACAGTAATATGAAAATGATGGACAAAAAAATAATTTTTATGGGGATAGCATCGTGGGTGGTTGTTGTGATGATGATCAACGACAATGATGCGGTGATCGACCTTGCCAATATCATCGATGAGGAGGAAGAGGAGGCAGAGAGATGAGGCTTCTGAGTTGGCATCGGAGGAGGAAGAGAAGGGAGCTACACTGCTTTGCCTCCTCTTCCTCCTTTGGTGTCACTATGCATCTACGTCGACATCAGAGGAGGCAAGTGAGGCAGAGCAGATACGATCGATCGATCTTGAAACCCTAGCCAAAATGACGATTCTCAATCCAAAGGCTATTTGCAATGCGGTGATTTGTCATCTTGCTCACTGTATCCATCACCGCCATCCTTTTGATACTCTCCCCCACCACCACAACGCCAAAGGTGAGTGAGAAGGATGGTTTGTTGTCTCTCCCGCCATTAGATCTGTATTCTTCGAGCCTTCATTTTATATGACGATCAATCTTTGACATTCGATCATATCCCCTCCAATCGGAGGTGGAGTTAATATGAAAATAGGTCGACGACCACATTGTTGTGGTTGGGGCATATGTGTTTGTTTGCACGCTGGCTAAAGCTCGAGAGCTCGAAGTAGGCACGCCTCTTCGTCAAGCTCACTTGCAACCTCTCCCTCCTCCTCGTCGCCCATCGCCCCTTAAATTCGTTGCGCTATTGGGTGAAGCCACTATCCAAGGATTTTAGTGTGATGCTGATGCAGATGCCTCACTTGCCTCTTCTTCCTCCTCTGGCATGCAGAGTGATACTAGAGGAGGAAGAGGAGGCAAAGCAATGTGACATCGATGTAGATGCCTCACCTCCCTCATCTTCTTCCTTCGACATTCACGTAGATGCCTCATCGCTCTGCCTCTTCCTCCTCATTGTCATCGATATTCAGATCAACATCGGCAAAGTCGACCATCGCATTATTGCCGTCGACCACCACAACAACAACTACCCATGGTGCCACCATCCATCACCACCATAAAATTATCCTTTTTTCTCATCATTTTCGTATCATTTATGCATGTACTATCATGTGTTATATTTATCATCGATAAAATCAATAGTGTTAGGATAAATATGATTAAATTTTTTTTACTCTCATAATTATAATGATTTTAATATAAATTTTATGGTGTTAGGATAAATATGATTAAATTTTTTTTACTCTCATAATTATAATGATTTTAATATACATTTTTTAAGTTTAAGGATCGATTTAGTAATGAGGTCTCACTGTAGGAATAAAATATATAATTATTTAAGTATGGTTATTGCATGGTTTATGCAGAGATACCACAGCTCATTCCATTCAAATCCAAACCCTCCTTAAGCATGTAAATTCTATGCAGGCTAACTGAGGGTTCCTTTCAAATCCTTTCCATCTCATCTATTTTGTTTTTATTCTTTTCTCAAACTAGATGAACCACATAATTCAGTCAATCCTTTCTTAGAGGATCCCTTCAAATCTGCAATTTTTCTCAGTACAAAAAAAAAAGAGAGTATTTGCATAGTCTTTTGTAAAATTGGGGATGTAAATACCCTGCATAAGAATCCAAATATTACCTTTTGTTTGAATGATAAAAAATAAATGCTCTTGAAAATAATTTTAAGGAATATAAAACCTAGAAAAAGCAGCTCCTTTATACTCAAACTATCACACCCTGGACATAATTTTCTTAAAGGTCCTAAATAGAAGTTCCATATTTTTCCACACAAATCAAAATTTAATCCTCCATCATGTCAGTTAAATGATTTAGAAAATCCAGTTTTGGTTCATGTCATATTTGGGAGGGTAGATAGTTAACCTATCTTAGAGAACCTCTTTCCCCATTCCTGCTTTAGTTTTCTAAATTTATAGGTGGCATTTGCAGGAATAAAAATGGTATTCTAAATATATTGATTGAATCATGCAAAACAAAAAAAAAAGATTGATCTAAGTAGTTGTTGAGAACATAACCCAAGTTGTTTGAAGTAATCTTGACATACTTAATTCAGAAAATTTATGTATATTGCATTATAATCTGATTAATATGCAGGACAGCATTTTCTCTCCACATATGCAACACAAAAATACTCTTAACAAAAGTATGCAATAAGATAAAGGTTTTACATCTAGAATGACACAATACTTTACATCCAGAATTTAACAAACAGGTTTCACAATAATTTAGACCCTTTTCCCCAAAGTGATCAAAGATCCCTCTGCCATCATGATGTAAGTAATGGTAGGCTGAAGACAGATTAATAATACATGACAAAATAGGAAATGGAGAAGGTAGACCAACATATCAGGACGCAAATAGTAATACCACTATCCACCTATCTTTAATGAACCAAATCAAGCTAGCAAGATAACTTTTCCTTACAAGAGGATAGTTGTCATACCAGAATGAGTTAGAAATGTACTTGTATCAGAAAGTTTGTAGCCCTGGAACTTCAATCACTCAAGTTGGACAGTCATTCTGAAAATTGATTTCAGCATTAGGATCATGGAACCTGTTTTACTCCAGTCAAAAACTCAACACCGAGGTTGTCAGGTGAAAATGAAGAGGTCCACACTCCTTTACCCAAATCTCATCTTGACAAAGCTTGCTATGGCCAAGGATGATCAAGTTGCAGCCTTTGATCTATATTTTCGCAACCACATTTTCCATGGAGTTGTTCTTCTTGACGACTCCTCTAGAACATAATTCACCAAGTAACTCCAAAGCCTCAGTGGTCATTCCTTCATAAGCTAATCCCTCGATAAGGATAGTGTAGGTTGATTCAGTAGGCATGCACCCGTTCGAAACCATATAAGCAAAGAAATCGATAGCTCGAACCGTCTGCTGAACTTTACAAAGTCCCAAAATGATCGAGTTGTATATATTGGCATTGGGTCTGGTCCCCATCTTCTGCAAGTCCTGAAATATGTTGATTGCTTCATTGATTCTACCTTCTCTACTAAGACCAGCAACTAGTGAGGAATAAGTAATTACGTCGGGATGAAGCCCCTTCTGCATCATCTCCTTCAAAAGCTCCAGTGCTTTCGATGTATTCCCAACCTTCGACAGCCCATCGATGACCGTGTTATATGTAATCAAGACAGGGGAACATCCCTTGCCTCCTAGTTGCTGAAGCATCTCGAGAGCAACCTCAACCTTGCCATCCTTGCACAATGCAGTAAGCAAAGTGTTATATGTCACTATATCTGGGTAACACCCTCTCGAGACCATTTTATCCAAGTACTCTAGTGCTCTGTCCATCTTCTTCTCCTTGCAGAACCCGTGAAGCACCGGGTTATAGCTCATCGAATTGGGCGTGCACCCATGCTCGGGCATCTTCTCCAACACATCGATGGCACGGGCCAACAGCCCTTTCCGGCACAAGAAGTTGATAAGGATGTTGAAGGTCACGACACTTGGCGAGCAACCCTTGTGGATCATATCTGCCAACAGCTTCTCGGCGTCCATCCACCGGCCTGTGCTGCACATGCTCCTCAGGATAATGTTATGGGATATGACATTCGGGTTGCAGCCGTACGACTGCATGCCACTCAAGAACTCGATCGCCTCATCCAGCCTACCCTCCTTGCAGATCCCATTTATGAGGACGTTGTACGTGACCACATCCGGGGTGCATCCCTTGGCCCGCATCTCATCCAGGAGCTTCATCGCCTGCCCGACGCCGCTCTCCTTACAGGCAGCCTCAATTAGAATGGTGTAGGTGAAGACGTCAGGAGCGCAGCCCCGCTGAAGCATACTGTCGAGCAACTCGAGCGCCTTCGTGAGGCGGCCCCGCTCGCAGAGAGACTGAAAGATGGTGTTGTAGGTAACGACGTCGGGCGGGACGGTCATGCGGCGGAGGAGGCGGAGAGCGGCGTCGGGCACGCCGGACTTGCAGTACCCCGCGATCATGACGTTGTAGGTGATGACGTCGGGGGCGGCGCCGGAGGACTCGAGGAGGTCGAGGACGCGGGCGGCGCTGCGGGTGCGGCCGAGGCGGCAGAAGCCGCGGATGAGGCTGGTGCAGGGGATGATATCGGGGACCTCGCCGCGGCCGGGCATGGCCTCGAGGAGGCGAAGGCCCTCGTCGAGCTCGCCGAGCCGAACGACGCGGCGGAGACGGTCGTTGGCGGGGTCGGACGGGCGGTGGGTGCGCCTGGCGGGGGCGGCATGGAGGGACCGAGTCCGAGCACGGTGGCGGTGTCTACGCGGCGCAGTGGGGATAGCAAAGGAAGAAATGACGGCGGGAGGCGTTCGTCGAAGTGGGAGGAGGAGGCAGCGACAAGGGTGGGAGTCGCTAATGGCGGTTCGAAAGGGGCTACGAAGGGGAACGGAGGAAGAGGTCAACAGATCCATTACTGTTACTGTCCGGAAGCGAGAGAGTGGAGGAGCGAGCGAAGGTTATTAGGGAGAAGCGGCGGAGGATAACGTTAGCCGACGCGGTTAGGGAAGGAGGTAGACGAGGGTATTTGAGGGGATTTTTTTTTGTTTTAAATAAATATTTTTATTAGGTCAATTTACGAAAAAAAGCTATTAGTTTTTGAAAATGTGGGAAACTTTTAAAATAATATATTTTTAATTAGACTATGAATTATATTTCAAAAAATCTAAAGCCTAAAAATATTTTTATAAATTTTAAAATGATTATGTTATTAAAATATAATTTAAAATTATGAAAAACAATCATACCAACTTAATTGTGGATTTAGACTTTATGTAGACATGAAAATTACACATGTGAGACCATATATTTGGGATCTAACAGTACATATTAAAGTGATAAATAAAGTGATATCATCACAGCCGTCGAAGCATCCCAATCGCTCTCATCACCGTTTAATCCCGGTCTCGTGGCGTTCTATATCTGGTGCAACGCTCCCCTACGGTGCCCCTTTCTCTCTCTCGGTCTCTCTCTCTCACTGCGCGTTCCATTCGAATCCCCAATCTTTCCCCCCATTTTACTTGACCTTCCTTAATCCTTTGCTTCCACCGTCCTTGATCTGAAATTGTTGGGTGCCAGTGCCGATTAAACCGCCTATCGGATCAATTACTTAGTTCTGATGGGAGCTCAGTCAATATTCTTTAGCTTTCTTCTCTTCTGGCCATGTTTTGTGGGGAATTGATAGCGAATTTCTTCTCAAGATGCGGATTTCAGCTTTGCAAGTGATTTCTTAAGTTTGATGGAGGTTAATTTTTGGTTTTCCATCAAACTCGGTGATTAGGTTTTGGGTCTTACACTTGGTGAAGTTTATTTAGGTGATGCTTGGAGATTAATACTAATTCGTTGTTTCTTCCCCCCTAAATTTTGTTTTCTTTTTGTAATTTTTAAGTTTTGTATAAGTTGTTTATTGGGTTTGTATTAGGTCTATCTTTTTATTTTCTGTTTTGCAGTAATTGTTGCATGCAATGGAACATTCAGTGGCTACCATCATTGATACGACGAGTAGCAAGATGAAGGATGACGAACAGACTAACGATAAGAAGATCTGTGATTCGGAGCCAGTGGTTTACCAACTTGTTCGGGTAATTGTTAGTTGGCAAACTTTCAATCAGTGTTTATTTTGATTACTCAAAGATCTTGTTTATATGTAAAGTGAAGAATTATATAGACTAATACTTTCATTCAATTGATTGTAGAAATGAATTCTTAAATCACTAAATCTTAATTGATCAGTTTTAACTGAAATATGCATTTAGGATAAGCATTGGATATTGCAATTGTCGATGTTGGGGTTTCATGTACTAGAAGGTTCTTGCAAGTGGTTGTCTACATGATCATCAAAGTATTTAAATACCTATATAAAGGTTAAGTTAATACTTACAAATGATGCCTTCTAAATGGCCTTTTATAGGGGCAATTACATGGGGGATATTGATGGTTGCAGTTCCCATGACAAACTACACCAACTGAATCTGCTTATGCTGAAATGTGTACAACATCATGTGCTTAATGCAATATAGGTGGACGGTCAAGATTGACTAATGACTTCCATTTAACACAACATAATTTAAACATATATTTCATTGCATGGCAACATGCTCACAGATGTGTGGATCAGTAAGATCAGTGCTCAGTATGCAAACTAGTTTTGAGAACTGAGATTTTTAGATTAGGAAACATTTTAAAAGCATCATTAAGATTTTTGTGTTTTCAAATATTGTGTTCGTTATGGTGGATCCTATTGTTGGAAAAACAATATTATTGCTACTCAAAATCTGAGGATATAGCACATAGTCCAAAGTGAACTTGTTTTTTGAGTTGGATGGCCAACTTAACCTTGTGGTCAACCTGATCTAAATATGAAATTGCAGAAGCAATCTTTTAAGTACTTGGTGATGGAGGGAGAGCATCAAGGAATTGGTAGCCCCATCTAGCTCAGCTAGTTTAGTTAAGCATGTTTTCTTTTTTTTTTTTAATGCTCTTTTTGGTTTAGAGCTTCATAGAGTTTCTAAACCATTTAAGAATAGGCACAAGAACATCAATTTACTTATTTATAGAAGAACCAATCTTGTTTGAAAAACGTAGCTCCATAAGATATAGTTCAGCTTCATGACCTCATTGGTATGTACCCTTGAGAATCCCCACATTTATATTATACTCTTTGATATTTCATCAGGATTCATGTCCAATGAATCCAGAAAATTAGTGCTCATTTGAGTTTGATCCATTGATATCTAGCGTAAATAATATCTAGCGTAAATAATATCATCTTTAGAGAAGATAAAAAACCCCATTGCTCTTATCAGTTTCTGTTAATGCTAGGTTTCATGATTAAACATTGATGCTTCAAGCTCCAGCTCTTACATCTTCCTTATGTAAATCCTGATGACACATGAGATATCATGAACCTTTTCTGTTATGGGTTTTCTTTCAATCAGGTTGAAGGTGATGGAAGGCTAGTTCCCGCTACTGATGATGAGGTTATTGAGGTGGAGCAATTACTCGAAGATAAGAAGAGTGACCTGGCTAAAGTGAAAGCTGTTGGTCACGATGAACAATGTATTTCCAATGAGGTTTTCTCTAAGTCTGACTTGGAAGGTATTGAGCTATTGACATCTTGCTTTCCCTTTGAAATACTTTCTTTCATGGTTTTGTGTCTGTAATTACTTCTATATTTTTTGTGATTGTTCAGTATTATCCTGACATATGTGCTCTTTTGTTAGTCATTAATTTCAGGACTATTTTATTCTTTATGCCCTTAGGAAATGTAGTCTGGCTATGGCTGGTTCTTATACTCTATATATTTCTTCTATCTTATGAAAATCTCCTTTGTTCCTTAGTTTTTTGGTACTTCTCCATTTTCAGTTGCTGTTTGAAATGCACACATTTTTTTCTTATGTCATGTAGTATTGAACTGTCTTTCTTTTACTTACGTCATGTAGTAGCTTATATATGGTAGGTTCTATTACTATAAGTCCCAATTTTCCATGTTTTATTTGCGCCATGTAGAGGCCAATATATGGTAGGCACTATTACTATAAGTCCCAATTTCCATATACATAGCTTTCATCATAGCCATGTGCATTAAGACTTCAGTAAATTGTCCATTTCCACTCTCTGTTTTCATTTTACCTGACATAGAGTTGTACAAAAAGATTAAATTGCTTTACTCTCAATTTAATGATTTATTTTTTTTCTGGACACAGAGTTGTCCATAATGATTAAATTGCTTTACCCCCAAATTTATTGTTCGAGGTGCGGTATGGTGTGAGTACTGGCTATTGCAACTAATTTGGTTTGTGGCACATGGGAAATAAGACTACTTGGTTCATTATTTTGGATCCTCCTACATATTTAATCATTTAATTAGATTACTTGCTGCATTAGATAAATTGTTTTGGTCTTACTGTGTAAATTTCTTAGACAAAAGTAGTCAATAGTTTTTTATAATTATTTTAGCTTACAATTTATAATTTCTAATACTTCATAGGAAAACAAATGTCACTGCTAGCTTAAATTATGCTTGGAATTATGGTGTTTCACGGTATATGCATTTTTTTTGTATTGAACTTCATACATCAGTAAATTTTGTATCTCAGGAACCGTGCAATCTGGGAATGCTGACAATTCAAGAAAGTTGAATGCTAGGCTTGAGGTGTGTGTTCCTTCTTGGTGCATCAAGCAGTGAGAGCATGAATAAATTTTGTACTTGTTTTTTGTTGTATTATAACATTCCTTGTGTGAAATCTTATGCAATGAAATTTAGTCCAAGCTGGTTAGTTCTAAATGTAGATCATCAGCGTTTTCACTCCAGTTCATCTAGTCTACTCTCTATATATCTTTTATATCTAGGGATATAAGTGAAACCCTTCATTGGATAAATCTTACTTTCACATATGGGTGTGACATAAATGTTGAAACAAATCATCCATTGTTTTACAGACATTCAGTGTATGGGATTTGAATGGTGGTATGAACAAACTGTATGCAAATCATCACCACTGAGGGATTAGTTCTTTGTATGCTAACCACATTTGTAACTTGACATTGGTTAGAGTTGGTTTATACCTAGAACATAACAAGGGCATGTACATATTAATTATACCTAGAATTGATATAAATAAATGAATATTTAACTTGCAATGGAGGGGGGTTCTAGTTTTAACAAATTTAGGGATGAGGGGTTGATGAAACCCAACTTTGCTGGAGCTTAATGGGAAAATATGAATACATTCTTAGGCAAAAATTGTTTGTGAAATATTCTAGCTTAGCTTAATCTTGATGTCTAGAGGTGCTAATTGGTCTAACTAGGCTAAGTTATGACAATATTAGGATTGGGAGGCTCTGAAGCAATACATATTTGTAGCCAAGTTGACCTTGTCTTGGCTCTTTCTCCGTAGTGTTGTTTTAGTTTGGCCTCTATTTGTTCAGCGAAATAATTTGCCTAGTGATGTGACGCTCATTTGATGGGCCACGGCATCAATGACAATCTTGATGCCAATCTTGGCCTTGTCCATCTTCAAGGGCATGACATCATTCTGAAGTATCACACACCTCTTATTGCATGGGACAACAGTGGAAGTTTGGTATGCATCAAAGTTGACGTCCAAGCTGACTCGGGACACTAGATCCTATTATTATGGTGGACATGATTTTTCTTTAATTTGGTTAGTGCATATCAAGGATTTCATATTTGAGTGCTGGAGTGGAAGAATAGAGATGACAAAATGGAAGACGGTATTAGGTGATTTTCCTAATTATATGTGAATTCTAGTAGATTTGACTGAGGGTCTTGGCCTTAAGGCTCAGAGTTCATTTGAGCTGATCCAACGAAGCCGCAAGATCTATAATTTTGGACTTGGATCTAGCTTAAAGGCGACATGGTCCAGGCCCTTCACCAGCATCTAGGAGATTCTTTTCTACAAGCCTTAATAAGTGGTTCTAATATATGGTTGTATGGTTGTTGAAGTTAACTATTCATTTCACTATGAAGTTCTATTTGGAGGACTGGCTGATGTTTGGATGAAGGTCTGGAGACTGTATCATCATGTTAGGACTAATCTCTCTTTCATTTTGAATAAGAGATCCAGTATACCTTCAAATTTTAGCCATAGGAACTTTTTTGTCTATCCATCTGATATATAACTCTTAGTGCTCATCAAATTTTACATACTCAATTTTGGTCTAACTGTAACCTTTAATTTGTAACATTTGTCTCCATAACTCAGGTTTAGAATTAATCCTAAACATTCATTGGCTAAAAAACTGTTTTCTGCAAACAACTTACTTCATGGGATTTATTATATGTATGGTAATATGTGACTAGTGTTTGCCTCTTAAACTGCTTATGAATGAAATCCTGTCATCTGTGAATCATATAGCCAGGGCCTCGTAATGTACTAGAGTAATGATCAAACATATCTGAGACTGAGAGCGATTATTAGTTGAAAGTAGCTATTCCCTGCTGTAAGTGAAGGTTGCCTTTAGAAAAAGCATATGTGTGAGTGAACATAATATTGTTTGTTAAATGTACAACTACTTTGTCATGCACCTGTGTATTCCTATTGCATACTTTATCAATCTTGATATGGAGAACTTATATGATTGTACAAAGGTGTCTGCTACATAGTTTCTCACTTGTTTCCGAATAACAGCTATTGTTAATCCTATCTTGAGGTGTACATCAGGCAACAGATTAGATGTCCCTAACCTACATGAACGTAAGAAAGACATCCACTTTATTACATGTTTGTCGACAACTATCATGGAATTCATTGGTCAAAGTCAAACAATTTATTTACTGTACATGAGTAGTTTCTTATCAATAGTTGTACTCTTTATCTCACATCTTCAGTTTGTTATTTCAGTTGATTAGTTTTTTCCATTATGTTGGTCTTGTTCTTCAGCTATTTTTTCTACCTTTTCTTTTTGTGGTTTATTTTACCATGTAGAATATAAAGGTGATGTTAAAAAAAGTTAAAAAGGAAGAGAGGCTGTTGTTGTCGGGTGAATCTCTTAATTGTTCTCCCAAATTCATGGCTATGGAGGATTCAACATCTGACAGATCTAACACCTCAAAGGCATGTATTGACAAGCACGAACCTGAGAATCCGTCTAGGGAAAGAGCAGCGAGTTCTCTGGAGCTTAATAGCATCCACATTGTTGAAGTAGGAACCATCGAAGCATGCTCAGGTCCCATGAATAAGGCAGCAACTAGTAGATCATCCATTTCTGAGTCTTGCAGTAGCTTATTACCTGATTTTTCTATTTTAAGAGGAGAAATTTGTTTGGATAATTTCTCAATTAGGGAACTTCAGGAAGCTTTTAGAGCTACCTTTGGGCGTCATACATCTGTTAAAGATAAGTTGTGGCTGAAGCGGCGGATAGCAATGGGGTTAACTAATTCCTGTCATGTTCCAACTGCACGTTTTACTATCAAAGACAACAAAATAATTCTCAGTGACCTGAAAGAACCTGCAAGGTTGCAACAGTCCACGATTGAAGCTGAATCATTATCCATGGACATTCATGCAACAAATGTTAGTCCCCGAGATATAAAAACTTGCTTAAATAACCAGATGGAATTTCAACAAGTGTCTGGTAAGAGACTTGGAGTACTTCCTTCAAATGATGATGTAAAAGATGAAAATATACAGATGGAGCAATGTGCTGCCAAGAGGATGAGAAAGCCCACAAAGCGGTATATCGAAGAACTTTCTGACCTTGAGACCAGGGAGTGTACTGCTAAATCATATTATTGTGTGAATTCAGAACAAAGTCAGTTCCCTTCAAAAGCTCAGATCATGCCTTTCCATGGTGGTACCCATAGAAGACTTTCTTCGACTAGACACGAATCCCTAAGAGGATTCAGTTTTCAGGTGCCATTTGTACTCAGAGCCAGAAGAGGACAACCTAGGAAGAATTTAATGGCGCTTATGGTATGTATATGTTCAATTAAGCATGTTCTTTAGCTTCATGGTGCCGTAATGTTACTGCTCTATGCTATAGTCCATCATAAAAGATGAGTTCTAATTGTCTGATAGTTACTTTAGATCATTTTATTGTTTCTCATGTAAGTGAAATATCTTGCTTTGTTTTTTCATAGAGGATGGGTGTTGACGTCATGGTAGAATTGCTCATTTATGATCTGGTAGATACCTAGGGTCCAAGTTGAGAAAACGTTTTCTTCCTAGAGCTCATGGTGGTGTGAGCCTTGTGCCTTGGGCTGTCCTCTTTTGTTCTATATTACTAATAGGCTAAGATAAAATTTTGAATTCGGTAAGGCATATATCTATTGTTTATTTTACCAAAAATACATGAATCCTGAAAAGCTGAAAGACAACAGTTGATGATTTTATCAAACAATCACAAGATTTGTGCATGATCCAAGTTTCACTTAACTGTGAATTGAATTGACTGAACTCTTTTCAGCATCATTGTTGATTCTTGGTGGAGATCGAAATAAATCTATAAATAGGGTCTTATTGCCTAATTCCACAAGTGCGTAGCTGGCATTGCTTGTGAATTTTTTGTATCATATTGCATTTACTCAAATCAAGAATGGCACCATGAAGATTATTTGAACAAAGGAAAGATAAAGTATGGGAGAGTATTTCCTTTTTTGGGAGAACTATAATATGAGAATTTTGTTGTTATATACCATGATTAGTTAACCTCCATTCTAGTTTAGGTGAAAATATTTCTAGCTCCCAAAAGCATCTTTCTTTAAGAAATATCTGAATTACTTTTTTAAATTGAAAAAAGTTGTAATATCAACCTTTATGCCTATTTGTAGGAATACCACCCTAATGCCATCTCTCGCATAGTAAAAACAGCTGTTATGATACCTGTCCTGGAAGAAGACAAGGAAAATGGAAGCAGTTCAAGGGAAACCAGATCTGTTCCTGTACAGATGTTGAACACGGTAAATTGATAAGAGTTACCATGCAGCTTTATTCCTAAACTTTGTGTTGTTGGTGAAGTTCCTATGCTCTTTAGTATCTTTTTATTGTTGATTCTTATGTAGTTTCCAGCAAGTTTTAAAACTTCTAAAGGATAGACATCTCAGAATATCAGGAAGTTGCAAGTATTGCCAACCACTTACCTTTAAGACTTAGTTCCTGGGAAGTTTGATCTTATCATGTTTTGATTTTTAAAAGTCATTTTCACTAGTCGATTGACACATGGACTTCGTGGATGCATTCTGATCGTATTCTATTCGCGATAAAGCTTTCTTTCGCTTTTTTCTGAATTCATTTATGCTTAGTTATGACATCTCAGATCTTTTTCTTGCCTCGGTGCTTTATCATGGCCATCGGCTTTTGGTCACAACATAAATACGCACCAAACTTTGTGGACCCTGAATGTGTTGAATGCATTTTCAGAAAATCTCAATTGGCAATATTCTTACAGAATTTATCATATGTCAAGAGTGTTGCTGGTGAGGAGAGTGTGGAAATGGATTGTGGAACATTGAACTGTGAGGAGCTAGATCCAGAGCACAAAAAGTTAGATGGAATTGGAGATACTGCATGTGATAATGTACCTAAACAACTGGCAGCTAAGGCTAATGTCAGGAGGAAGCATCATAGGGCTTGGACTCTATGTGAGATCAGGAAGCTAGTCGATGGAGTAGCTAAGTATGGAGCTGGAAGATGGTCTGAGATTAGAAGACTGTCCTTTGCCTCTTATTCTTATCGGACTTCTGTTGATCTTAAGGTAATGTTCACGTGGTCCTCAACTCTGAATCAGGAACTTTAATTCCCTGTTCTCAATGAACTGAAGATGAAATATATTTGAACTATAAATTTGTTGGTAAATCCCTATATTGTTCTATGGTTTCTTCAGGACAAATGGAGGAACCTACTGAGAGCTAGCTTGGTACAGTGTCCTACTGAGAAAGAGGTAAGTATCGTAAGACGTTTCGATCATGCATTCTATTAATCTTTTCAGATTGTCTGTGAAACCATTCAACATCGATATGCATCCTTCCATATAGATAGTGAACTAGCACCTATTTCCCATTAGATTTTATTAATTAGTATATTTTCTTATTATATATCACAATTAGGATCATTTCATAACGAAGTTGTCACATTATATGGATTTTAAGGTTGACTGACAATTTTGGTTGTGATTCGTTTACAAAGAAAAGTGACTCAGTTCCTCTGGTTTTTTTCGCCTTTTGCTCGTGCAGGCAAATAACTACCGCAAACAGACTTCAATACCAATACCGGCATCCATTCTATCTCAGGTCAGGGAATTGGCAAAATTGCACGCACAGACTGGGATCAAAGTCAGCCCTAGAAAGTCTGCAGGCCATGGAAGCAGCACAGTTCAGCGAGAAGGATATGGTTTTATATGACACTTATGTAAATGAAACAATTAAAAGTAGTAAAAGCTAACAACATTTAGTCACTCTGTAAATTATTTTGATATGTATGATGATCATAATATATGTTATGCATGTAAGTCTCCAAATCAGCTGGGATTTCAATATCAACAATTTAGTCACTCGTATATGTTATGCACCTTTATGTGGAGGTCAGTACAGCTTGGGCCTATCTTCAAAGTGCAGGGTCGTCTAAGTAGTCTCTCAAGGGGAAGGATGGGAGGGTGAGGTTGGCTTCGGGGTTGGGGTTGTGATCGAACCTTCGAGGGCGTTTCGAGGGGTGCTTGGCCTATGTTGGGATTTTGCACAATAGGCTAATGTCAGGAGAGGTTTTCGACTCGATCTTTTCGATGGTTAACTCAATGAGTATACGTGTGATCTCTCTTTCTCCTAGAATAGGGAATTAGTTTTTCTACCTACAGAGATGGTCGAGGGGTACGATGGTTGACAATAACCAACGGTACCTCTTGTGGCGCGGTTGCGTGGGTGGCTGACTTGTATGCCTCTTGCGGTATGAGTCGGCCCGTCTGGGCTCCTGTGGCGTGGCACTGACTTGTACAGTCTTGCACGGTGTAGAACCGAGCAAAGGGGCGCCACGATTTCCTTCTACGTCAAACAAATGTCGAGTCGTGTTCCACGTCGACTCTACGGTGGCTACCAACTGGTGACCTATAGTTGGTGTGGGAATACTCCCTATCGTTCGTGTCCCTCGCCCCCCCCACCTCGGAGGAGTGCTTCGAAAGCCTCGTAGATGGGTTCGAGGTACGCCATCTGATGCCTCCGTCGGTCGGGGTTTCTGCTTCTTGACACATAGCTTTGATTGGGTCCCACTGATTCAAATGTCTTAGGCGCTCTTCTTCGATGGTGTTGCCACCATAAATGCCTCGATGTGGGTCTCATTGTCTTGATTCATATGCCTCGGGTGCATTTTACCTGGTGACTTCTCCATGGTCGACTCCTCCTCTCGACTTACCTACCTCGGGCATGTTTGGCCAATGGCCTTATTGAATCTCTTCTTTCTCCCGACTTACACACCTCGAGCATGCTTTGCCTCGTGGCCTCGTTATGATGGGCCTTGGATATGTTGCTACCTCCTTCTCGATTTGTATAAGTCAGGCACATTTGGCCCGATGGCCTCATTGTGGCGGGCCTCGGATCTTCTGCTACTTCCTTCCTGATCTGCATAACTCGGGCACATTTGGCCGAATGGCCTCACCATGGTTGGCCTTGGATCTTCCATTACTTCCCAATCTGCATGACACAAGTATATTCGACCTAATGGCCTTATCAGGGCAGGTCTATTCTTTCACTACCTCCTTCTTGATCTATACAACTCGGGCACATTCAGCTCAATGGCCTCACTATGGCGAGCCTCGGATCTTCCACTACTTCCTTTCCAATCTATACAACTCGGGCACATTCGGCCCGATAGGCTCGTCGTGGTGTGCCTTTTCTTCCACTACCTTCTTCCCGATCTATACAACTCGGGCACATTTGACTCAATGGCCTCACCCTGGTGGGCCTTGGATCTTCCGCTACTTCCTTCCCGATCTATATAACTCTGTCACATTCAGCCTGATGGCCTCACTATGGCGAGCCTATTCTTCCACTACCTCTGTCATGATCTATACAACTCAGGTACATTCGGCTCGATGGTCAGGCCGTGGCGGGCCTTTGGCTTTTAAAGCATAGACAGGCTAGTCTTTTTTTTTGGCACACCATCCTAGGGTTTCACGTTGTTTCCATAGAACTCGAAGCGTCAATTCATCATAGTGAGGTGTGAAATTTTGCAACTCCTCGAAGGTTTCTTCGAGGCATCATTATGGAGGATTGGACATTTCTCGCCCCTAGGGATCTCCAAGGATTGCGTTGGATGGGATGGCTGCCTTGATGACAGAGGGTGAATGATGGCTCTCCCCCATTAAATTCCTCACTTAAGGGGGGGAGACCCATTCCACTCAGTTCCTCCTGCTTCTCTTCTCCAAACCCTGGGATTCATTAGTATGTCGGATCGTCTTTCTTCGTCGTACTTCAATCATCCTTCTGTAGGTCAAAATATCCTTTTCTTCTTTCTCTTATTATGGTCTATCGAGTCGAGCTTTAGTTGAGGTCCATGTTTCATCCTCAAGTAGTTTGAGAGTAGAGTAGATAAGCTCATCCCCAAGGGGCATTTCCCCAACGGGCATTAAGACTGTTATGGCCTCAGAGGCTATGAAAGACGCCCATGACTATGACTTAGTCATGATGGTACTACTTCTAGAGCAACTTCGATCGAAGTATTGCATCTCGATTGAATATGTGTTGCATGCCCCTCGGCCCGGGCAACACCCGTATGACCTAATCTTGAATAGGTTTGACTTGTCTTGTGATACCCTCGAGACGGGACTCAACCTCCTGTTTCACCTTGTCATCAAGTCCTATCTATAATGGTGATGAATCATACTATCCTAGATGGTGCCCAACTCGTGACGTTATCTAGTGGTGTTCATCGAGGAGTGCCAAGAAGCAAGGATCACCCCGACCTGAATCATTTTCTCCGCCTACTTCCACCTGTGCAAGGGGTAGGGCGGCTACTACCTTGCTGCTCGAGGTGGCTTCAATGTGAGTGGCGCCTCTTCGAATAACAAAGGTTGGAAGGTGCACTACTTTTTCATTAACAAAGGGTGGGGGTTCGACCTTGAATGGTCGACGTAATGTATCAACAACACTCCCCCCTTCCTATTTGATGAGAAAATCAAACAAGTTGGGTGCCTAAAGGAGATCCTCTCTTCTTCCAAGTTAGTGAGGATGATGAATGAGGACTAGCTGGTCGGAGCATGTCTCAACCGGACCCCTTGGGGTATGACTTCAAATTTTTTTCTTCTATTTTTCTTTTTTTCTTTTTTCCGATGCTGACCCTATTTTCTATCTTCCATCTTAGCAAGAATGGATCTCAAGAGGATGAAGGGAGTGGCTCGCATCTCAGGTTTTGCAACACTACGACCTCTACAACCTTCAACTCGGGAACCATCTGCAGAGGCTCCCCAAGTACCTTGATCAAGCTATGATGGCTCAAAATAGTCGAAGAAAAAGCAGAAGGTGGTAGTGTGAAAGGTGTCGTAGTTTGAAGGAGCTTCGAAAGGAACTAAGGTGGGAGGCGGCCTTGCTCGGGGACTAGCTGACGCCCCTTAGATATTGGCTCAAGGGAGTGCTCCCACTGCTAGCCGCGCTAGGGAAAGGGGGCATACCCTATTCGCTTCGGAGGCAGGGAGACCTAGGAAGAAAGTGACTTGACCAAGGTCGATGTGTGACTTGTGCAGGGCCAAGGCCCGCACCAAGACCAAGTTGTTTATGGCTTTGCATATGGCCAACCTCCAGAGTTGGTGTTGGGCACTCCGATGGAGCCATGCTAGATGTCTCTCACCCAAGAGAGGAGGGTGTGGGCCAAGGGGGTGACTACTATAGAGTCTCACCGAGAGGCTCTCTGCCCCACTTTGGTGAAGTAGATATACTGCTCGCCCTTGGAAGTGTTGATCAATAACTATGCTCAGGACTTGGTCATGGTGAGTGATCTTGAGCTTCTCCGCCCTATCTAATTTTTCCTAAATTCTTTTTTGAGATTTAAATGATGCTGATATGTATGTGTTGTGCACCACCAATACTATATGATGGGCTTGGTCGATCCAATCCATAACATTGGAGTGGTAATTAACCAATTGTCCGAGATCAACAACGATCTTCAGGCTGAGGTCAAAGAGCTAAAAGCAGGGTCAGGACCTGCTGTCGTGATCAAGGCGAAGATGCCAGTAGTCAATTTGGCTGAACAATTGGAACAGGCCAAGTGAGAGCTCAGGGACATTAGCCAGAGGTTCAACGAAGCCAAGCAGCAATTGACAGATGCCCAAGGAAGGAATCAAGTCTTGGAGAATGAGTTGCTCGGGATTGCAAAAGAGCTAAAAGCAACTTGGGCTATGACTCAAGAAATAGAGGTGGCCTTGGCCGAGGAGCGGCACCTTGCTCTTGAAAGGTTAAAGGAGGCACCAATACAAGGAGATGCTTGGGTTTCAAAGGGGATTAGAGAGATTGGGGCATGTCTCATAGCCCTAGCTCATTTCAAGGCCAAATATCTCAATCGAGAGGTCGAGCAGGACCCCTTCACCAACTGCCTAGAGGATGAGGATATCCTAATAGAGATCTAAGTTCCCTTCAATAATAGCCTTAACCCTTCTCCAAGCTTTGAGTGATGCCTCAATTATTTTGTCGCCAGGCAGGACTGCTTGCTTTGGTTTCTTTTGTAAAAGCTTTTCATTTTGCGATTGATTGGGACCTTCTATTCTCCTCCCTCCTCCTCATCCTCTTTTGGTGGTGCAAGAGGATAGCAAAAGGAGCCGACCCTTCTTGACCACTATTGCAAAGTGGTGCGCGAAGACTATGAGGATTTGCATTGCAAAAGGAGTGTCGCCACTTCATCTATCATGTGGATCATTGCTAGAGAAGATGATATTTGACCTCCTTCATCCACAGATTTAGATCTATATTTTTTTGGATATATGATCTCCCCTAGGTAAAACATCTCACATGTATTACGTAGTTTTTTGATTTTATGATTTTTTGCACACCAACTATTGCACGATGACCAACTATTATTCTTTAGGAAATCAGTTTTGTCTTTGTTTTTCTATTGTGTATGTGATGCTCTATTAAGGTTTCCCAATAGTCAATGCTTAGTATATCCTTTAGTGACTAAGAAAAGATGTTTGCATTCTTTCCAAGGAAGTTGATTAGTTGAACATGATCCTTCTCGGGGAGTGTCGCCCCAATCTTCACAGCTCAGTTAGGTTGGTCCTTATCAAGAGGGACCTCAACAAGCTGCTTGGTAGGCTCAAGATGTGGCAAGGCCTTTGTGGGGTCTCATGGGTCTGTGCATGGTGGCTCGGGATTCGCCTTCTTTAGTAGCAAGACTGCCATCAGGTAGTACTGCCTTGACTCTTGTGAGTCGTTTCGTACTTCGCTAATGCTGACCCGGGTGGAAAACTTCATTGCCCGGTGATATATGGACACCATTGCTCTTAACCGGTTGAGGGTGGGGCGATCGATGATCGTGTTATATACTAAGGGGACATCCACCACCATGAACATGGCTATCAAAGTCTTAATGCATGATTCCTCACCGAAGGTGATGTGCAAATTGGTAGTCCTGAGGGGACATATGGAATATCCCGTGAACCTCATGAGGGTCAAGATCATTAGGGAGAGCTCCTTCTCCATCAGCCCGAGCTTCTAGAAAGCATCAAAATATAGCACATCGATGGAGCTGCCAGTATCGACCATTATTCTCTTTACTCGGGCGTTGGCCATTCTGACCGAGATCACTAGCGCATCATCATGCTTGGGGTATTCTGCTTCCCCCCCTTCAAAGGTAACCTTAAGTTCTTATTTGTTCCACGGGCATTTCTCTATAGTCGCTTGGCATAGGCCTTATGCCCAAAGGAGTTGTCTCCTCCTAAGGTAGGGCCATCGATGATAACATCTATTTGCTTTTCTACAAGGCCATGGGGACAAGGGGAAGGTTCTCGGAATTTACTGAGGAACTCATGAGGTGGCCTCTGCGGATGAATTCCTCATATGGTACTTTAGGTCTCGATACTCCTCCATGTTGTGGTCATAGTCCCGATGGAATCAACAACATATTGACCTATCCCTCCGCTCCGAAGGGCTCCTCATCAACACTAGTTCTTCCAAAAACCCCTTCTCCTTGATCATCTGGAAGATTTCTATACTCGTCATATTGAGGAGAGGCAAGCTGGGCTTCAAGTGAGATGACTTAGGTCGATTAAGCCTTCTTTAGGGTGAACTGGAGGCTTGGGCTTGAGAGATGGTTCATAGCAAGGCCTTTTGTGCAACTCCTCTCATCGACCTGAGATCATTGCTTCGATGGCCACATATTGATTGGCCCTTTGGAGCGCCTCAGGGATGATCGCGAGTGGCTTTTCAACTAGCGACCGAAAGAACTAAGAGTGCCTTAGGCCCATTATGAAGGCCTGGATGACCAACATGGGGTGAGCATCGAAAATCCCTTGAATCTTGTTAGCAAACCATGTAACAAAGTGAGAAATGGGCTCATCTTCCTACCTTAGGTCGAGTAACATTGCCGCCGAGGGTTTCGAGTGCACGCTTGCCAAAAAATAAAGCTCAAACTTCTTTATGAACTAAGCGAAGGATGACACTGAGAGCAGTTTTAGGTGGCTATAACATTCCCAAGCTAGCCCTGATAGTATCATTGGGAATGCTTGACACATTAGTACATTCAATATGCCATATAACGCCATCTAAGCTTAGAAAGTCATTGTGTATTCTCCTGATTCAAAACTATCATCAAAAGCCTCCAACATCAAAAGGCAAAAGTTGGTCAAGAGGGGCTCCTCCTAGATATCTTGGATGAAGGGGGAGCCATATGAGGTATGCTCGTCAGCTTCCCCCCTTTTATTGTTGGAATTCTCATTGTACCTCGTTCAAGTGCTAGTTCACCAGTCGCAATTGGGCCTTAAGCAAGTCGTCCATCAAATTTGTCGACTAAGTATGTAACCTGAGAAAGGCTTAGGTGGTTTAGTAGGGCAAGGGAGCACTGCATTTCACATTGGGGAGTGCGGGTCCCTGAGTTGCCCCTTAGTTGACTGGGGGCAATCTTGGTGTGCAAGGGGTGATTCAATTAGGGTAGCTCCGATGAGTGTAGGAACAAGTGATGGTTAGACCGTTGGCCATGGTTACAAAATAGGTACTATCTGCTAAGCCAATTGGGAGAGGAGGGGAGCAATGGTTTGCATCACCTTGGTAAGTGCCTACACCTGGTAGGTGAGATTTAGGAAGGCCTCGATGGGGACCACCAGTTGTCTCAGGTTGGCTCCTGAAGAGGAGAACTCAGGGTCGTTGAATAGGTACTAATAACATCTCGAGGTTTCGGTCGAAGTGGACCTATCTACTTGCGAGTGGGTGGGCAGTTGCCCTTTTTGACTGAAGGCATTGTGTGAGGGTGGTGGAGCCTCCTCATTGGAGCACTCATTGGGAGGATTCATTGGTAGACACTCTTGCGATATTCAGCCTTTCTTCTAGCACCAAAAATGCTATGCACTTTTATATCATGGTTTCGGAGTTAGTACGACTTAATCTTGTCCTAAAAGCATAGGGTCGTCCAAGTGATTTCTCAAGGGGCAAAAGGATAGGAGAGTGAGGTCGGGCTGAGGAGGCCGACTTTGGAGTTGCGATCAGACCTTTAAGGGCATTCCGAGATGGAGCCAAGAGATGCTTGGTCTACATCAGGATCCTGCATAACATACCAATGTCCGAAGAGGTTCCCGACTCGACCCCTTCAATGGTTAAGTCAGTGAGTGTAGGTGTATTCTCTCTCTTTCTCCTAGAATAGGGAATCGATATTTATAACTACGAAGATGACCAGTGGGTACGATGGTTGATAATGATCGTCAAAACCTCTTACGGTGTGATCGCATAGGTAGCTGACCCATACGCCCCTTATGATGCGGGTCAACCTGTTCGGACTCGGCGTAACATTGACCCGTACAATCCCACACGACGTGGAACTGGCCGAGGCGGCGTCGCCTATCGGGTTGGTTTCCTTCTATATCAAACAGATATCGAGTTATGTTCTATGTTAGCTCCATATAACTACCAGCTGGTGACATGTAGTTGGTGCGGTAATACTCCTTATCACTATACCAATGAATACATTTCTCACGAGTAACTCTCCCATCAAACATTCTGTTGCTTTGCACAAGAAACGTTCTCTTTCATGTCGCTTAGTGATTTGGGTCCAATTTAGGCATATTTCATCAGTATCAAAGAGAAGAAGCAACCGAGGTAAGATTGAATTCAATATCCGGTTGATTGATTAGAGTGGCAGCAAATTCAATGATACTCACACAGTGTATATCGAAAGTTTACAAATACATGTGATTTCCCAATTTTACAGATAACTTTACTTATTGAATGTTAACGGATCGGACTTTGCTTTAGTTTCTTATTTTATACAATTACATTATAAATAATTTATAGTTAATTAATTATACATAAAACTTCTTAACATAATTAGATATTAATATTTTAAAATTAACTAATTACATATTATCTCTTATAATTAATTACTTTTAATATCTTGATTTCTATACTTTTAAATATTATATTAGGATTTTTATACTTATGAAAATGAACCTCGTTTCTTCTTATACTATCGACTAAAATATCGTGTTTAGTAGTAAACTAAGGTGAAACAGAGTTAACATGTGCTCAGTGGTAAACTCTATAATATTTTCATTAGTAAAATCGATGACGTGAGAAAAAATATAGTTAAATATTTTATTTTTCATTAGTATAAAGATTTCAATATAACTTTTCAAAGTACAAGGATCTAAATACTAAACATAACTAATTACATGCGATAAATATACTTAATATGTAACTTTTACATTTAAAATATAAGTTTATGGATTATTCTTTATATAATTTTCTAATTTATTTAATATATATTTCACTATACACATGGTATCTAAACACTATTATTTGAGAAATAATTGTTGACGAGGTTGATGGAAGTTTGATAAAAAACAAAAAAAGAACATGTATATTATACATGTCTTGGAGACCATATTATTTACAATACAAACAATTAGCGAAAGATTAGTTGATCATTGCAATGCGACATCAAGAAAGCTTAACTAAGACAAGGCTTTGTCCTAGAAAATTATGCACTCAAGTGAATAGCTGTAATCAACCAAACATGTGGTGGGCTTTTATTAATGCTTTCGACCATCGAAATGGCGTGTAGACTGTCGTTTTAGTTGGCACATGAATGATAAACAATAAGCTAAAACTTGATCATTCTTATACTGAGAATAAAATATTAGGCAAATATGAGTGTTATATATAATGTGCATGAGAAGTTTAGGGATATAATTTAGAAGCATTTGTTGGCGTTATACTACTTAGAACATGGCTAGCAGCGTAGAGATATGAAGGAATCAGTCAAACATTTGCCATTGGGCTGGTCAACCGCAAGAACGGGCACGACTCCTCATGCACACACTACATCGCGCACCTTCTTCCTTTGACATTCGACGAGTCAAGGGGTAGAAAAGACATTTCAGCTTCCATTACAATGTGGTTGCAAGATTCGAGTTGTTGCTGAGTTGTACGTGTTGACCTCTTCTTCCCTCTCCAGTGTCTCTCACCAAGACCTCCTCTGTTACCCTCCACCACCTCCATCACCACCAGAGATCCATATAACTAGATCGAACTGAACACTTCTCGCCACCCCAAAGCTTGCTTCCTTCACTGAGACAAGTCGTACTCTTTCCCCCCCTCTCTCTCTCTCTCTCTCTCTGCAAGGTTTCAACCATGTCCAAGCTTTCATGGCGGTCCTGCGTAACAAGCTGCTGGAGTAACACTGATCAGAGCTCCGTGACGGAAACCAGGAAGGCTCAAACGACGGCAAGATCCCCCCAGAAGATGGCGTATTCTCCGCTGTCTTCCGAGGGCTTGTCCTTGAGCGTTCCAGGATCAGATCTTCATGTGTTCACCCTGGAGGAGCTGAAGGCCGCGACGAGGAACTTCTCCATGACTAACGTCATCGGGTCGGGCGGGTTCGGTCCTGTCTACAAGGGGTTCATCGACGACAATCTGCGGCCGGGGCTGCTGGCGCAGCATGTGGCAGTGAAGTCGCTGGACTTGGAGGGGTTGCAAGGCCACAGGGAATGGCTGGTGAGTGCTGGAATTCTACGGTGTTCTTAGGCCTCTGTGCAACTGACGTTTTTGCCTTTGCGTTAAACCCTGTTGTGATGTGTTGGTAGGCTGAGGTTATCTTTCTTGGGCAACTGCGGCATCCCCACCTGGTGAGACTGATTGGCTACTGCTGCGAAGATGAGCAGAGGATGCTGGTTTATGAGTATATGGCTCGAGGAAGCTTGGAGAACCATCTTTTCAAGAGTATGTCTACTTTTCTCGATAAATAAGTCGGAGACTCTGATCTAATTTAAGCCCAAAACACTTTTGAGACTGCTATCAAGAAGATCAAGGTATTCAGTAGATGATCCTCTAAAATCTACATCGAGAATATACCCGATCTTTCATCCGATGCTTAGATTTAGAGAATAATGGTCAAACTATGGAAGTGGTTAGCAAAATAAGATTCACATATTAATCTCATGATTTATCTATAGAGCTGCTCATGTAGCTGACTCTAAATAGTTGGGACTTATTATATGAAGATAGGCAAAGCTTAGAAGCAAGGGTGGGTAAACTGCCACATCAAAATGGAGTTGTTGGGAATTAACAACGGTGTTCGAGCGAGAACCTCTTCAAGGAGAAGGCTAATGCCTTCGTTAATTGGCATTCTATACATTCTTTATTAGGTGTACTGCGTTGGAACGTATTTCTGGTCAACATGAATTCATCTACGTATGTTCACAGGACTTCTTGCCTCGTTGCCATGGTCTACAAGGATAAAGATAGCAGTGGGAGCTGCCAAAGGACTTGCCTTTCTCCATGAAGCTGAGAAACCTGTAATCTACCGCGACTTTAAAGCCTCAAACATATTACTGGACTCGGTAAATTTCTACAGTTCTCGGCCTCATAGATATTTCAAATAGTTCATGCAAAAAAGATGAATCGTATTCAAGTATATATCCCAATTCCTGCGTTGGCTGGCTGGTATGCATTCACATAAATACTTTACATGAGCAAGCGTTGACTTTAAGACTTGAGAAAATGAGACCTGCAGATGCCAACTAAGAAAGACTTAGTGGCGACCTGTCTTGATCCATCAGTTCTGAGTTCTAACTATATGCATTAGAATGGGCTATCATGTCATCAACATGCATAGAATACCTAATATAATAAATACTTCAATGTCTGATCAGGACTACACGGCGAAGCTTTCAGACTTCGGGCTGGCGAAGAATGGACCTCAAGGGGATGATACGCACGTCACTACGCGAGTCATGGGAACGCATGGCTACGCCGCGCCCGAGTACGTGATGACCGGTAATAATGACAAGAACTGTAACGAGATGAGCAATCGATTCGATGCATCTCCATGAGGAAACGACCAACTCACAGCTCGTCGTCCCTCTCCAGGCCACCTGACGGCGAAGAGCGACGTCTACAGCTTCGGGGTTGTGCTCTTAGAGCTGCTCAGCGGGCGTCGGTCCGTCGACAAGAACCGGCCGAACCGAGAGAAGAACCTGGTGGAATGGGCGCGGCCGTATCTGAACAACCCCAACAGGCTCAGCCGCGTCATGGATCCCAACCTCGAAGGTCAGTACTCCTCCGACGGCGCACGGAAGGCAGCGGCGGTGGCTTACAGATGTCTCAGCCTTAGCCTGAAAACGAGGCCTAAAATGAGAGCCGTCGTCGAGGCCTTGGAGTCTGTCATGGAGTTGAACGACGTGCCCATCGTCGGCCCCTTTGTGTACACAGCACCTGAGGAGAAAGGAAACGATGGTAAGGAGGAGAAGGAAACGGCTCCTGCAACAAAGTGGAGAGGGAGTCGCCATGATCATCCCGGTGCAGCAGTTCATTATATGGCCAACTTTAACAGGGATAGTAATAGAATAGAATAGAATACAGCTGAATTAAAGATCAATGGATCAACCGCTTTCATATATATATATATATGATCTCCAGTTTTTTGGTTCATTATTACGTCAAATCATATGGGGTTAGGGAGTGGCGTAGTTATATGATGCCATGGTTGAGCTGCAGCCGCTTTCTGCTGCATAACTTCTGTAAGAAAGGGGAGAAGATAGTAAAAAAAAAGAGAAGTACTTTTAATTTATTCAAAAATATGTATTTATATTATTCAAAAGGATAAAGTATAAGTTTTTTAAATAAAAAAATTAATCATAATGAAACAAATCTTTTCATCCTTATTTATTTATCTTAATCTAAGTTTTTATCTTTTATTACATCTAATCCAAATTATTTGAATTAATTTTATCATATGACCTTAATTCAAAATAGTTGCAACTTGAAGTTATATTTGAAAAAATATTTTTTTTTCTTCAAAACTTTTGTAAAGATATCGGTAAGCTGATCTTCAATAATTTTGTAAAAATATTTTTTTCGTCAAAAATAGTTGTTTGATGTACCTATGAAAGGTATGATTCTTCATTATTGTAATAAAAGATTTATTATCGTAATAGATTTTAGTTAGTCCTTTTTTTTTTAAGATCTAAGAGAATTCTTCCAAGTCAAATTATTTGACATGCTATAATTATCTAATTTTTTTTATTTCCTAGGAATATATATAGAAGTGTGACGAGCGACATTTGCAATAAGTTCTAATTTAACAAAGGGTGTTTTCATTTCAAGTATTTAGGTACTCTTATTATTCCTAGAAGTATTGATAAAATTTACTTGGTCCAATCCAATCTATCTTGTATAGGATTAGAAGTTGGCAAAGGAGGATGTTCTCCTAAGCTGGTGTAATTGTGCTTATTAATTCAGTTTTAAACTCTATCCATTCTCTTAGATGCTTAATTTCATTCTAGATGGGGTTATGAAGATTGAAGGTTCTTATTAGGATAGGAAATGATGATAGTTCATATTATTTATATTTATTACCTTGGGATAATATGATGCATAGTTCTCTAAGAGTGTTGGGGGTATAGGCATCATGGATTTACACATTATGAAATTTATTTTTGTAAGAGTGACATATTTTTTACTATTTAAATGGGGATAATAACATATGGGCTAAGGTTGTTAAGGCTAAGTATGCCGATATCGAGTGGAGACTTTTTTTATTATTATAGAGAATTTATGAAATGATTTTTTAAAATTTATGGGTAATGGCTCTATTTTATAATGTTATCGAAATTAAATATGTTTGTTTAGTTTCTGATTTAATATGTAATGGATGGTGAAATATTTCAAGGTTGAAAATGTTATTTAGGAGTATTTTGTTAGAAATTTCTATATTGTCCCACCTCTCCATTTTGGGTAGATTAGCCTATGCTAAGCTGTACCCTTTTTGTAATATGGAGTTGAGTCAATTTTGTATTATTTTTTCCTTTTATTTTTTTTGCTAGTAGCTTATGGAATATGATAGAACTGAGACTTAGAGTTTCTTATCTTCTTTTCCAAATTGGGTTAAGGGAAAGTGAAAATTAATAAGGGTATACAAATTGATGGTAATTCTAGCTTGATCTTTGATGCTATTATCACTACTAGGCTTTGGTGATTATGAAAAGTGAGAAATGAAATTGTTTTTAGTCATAGATATACATTGGTGTATAGTGTTTTTTCACAAAACGATTACTTTAGTCCTTTCTCATGACATGTTCAAACAATCTAATAGTGGTAGGCAAACTTTAGTTCAAATGCAGGTTTCTTAGAGTAGACCTCAAGATGAATAGACCGAGTTTGATTGTGATGGTTCTATAGTAAATAATAAGTTCAATAGTATTGGTTTTTTGCTAATAGTTGATACTAGTGACCCTTTATTTGTTAGTGAGATGGATTATGTTCTAAGGTTAGAACAATGAGAGATGACCCTTGTGTGGTTGTATAGGATGGAGTTAAAAGGATCCATGTGAAGTCTGATACTTAGCTCCTCTGTAGGTCTAAAGGTTGTACGTAATGTAATTGAGGATATTTTGTATGTTTTTTATTCTTAGGTAATCTCTAATAGGTATAGAAAGAGACATGAGGCAATAAACTAGTTAGCTATATCTATATCTTTCCATAGAGGAGAGTGGCCCTCTCAATTGTCTCATTTTTTTTATATTTTAATTAATAGGGCTCCTTTTGTGTTTCTAATGCTTGACTAATATATTTTTAAAAATATATATATAAGGTTTGAAAGTGGAAAGTGATTCGTAAGTTCATTTTGTAAATAATATTTTTATTATTTCTGAGTGCTCTAATGTACTTGTTAGACTATATTTTGTTAGAATATTAAATTAAATTTTATGATTAAATAGAATTTTGATTTACAAGTCTTAGTCAAGGATTTTCTATCATAGTTAAAATTAAAATCTTGAGTTTATCCCTCTATAAATAACGATCTCACATAATATTTTAGGTATATAATTTGGGAGGAGAGATTGAGTTAGAGAAGATATTTAGATATTCAGAATTTGAAAGTTTTTAGGTAAGTTTTTAGTTTTAAAGTGTCCTCTATGTTTCTCTATGATTTTTTTTATGTCCATTATCTTTTATGAAAAATTTTTAATAATTTTTTTTTTTATTTTTGACATATTTATTCTTATGTTTAACTTTTCATTCTCTCTTCTCTATTTTTATTCTCTTGTTGGATCATCACCAATAAAACAAAATCTAGCTAGAAACAAATCACATACTCTCGTCTTCTTCCTCTACCTCAACCAACTATCACAATGATCATCGTTGCCTTCATCCTCCTTCTCATCATCGACTACCCTAATACTCAATATTATTATATTAATTTAATCTAATTTATATTAATTTAAATATAAACTAAACCATATTAGGATTTAATTATATGTACCCTAAATTATCAAATTTAACTTATCATTCTAGTTTAAAAATTATCTTTTTAGTTTTGAAGATCACTAATTACAAATATATTATAGGTTATATTTGGAATAAGTCATCTATTTGAGATGGCATGCTTTGGTGAAAATAATATAGTCATAAAATCCGGATGCCGATCAAACTATAAAAATTGAGAATTTATTGTCGATCAGCTTGATTAACTAATTAAACTATGAGTTTAAATGACTAAAATATTCTTAATTCATAAATATAAATCTTTTTAAGGGCACTTCAGTTTTTCCATATTACGGAGTTGAAATAGTTATACTCTCTTATATGATCAACTCCTACACCTCTCATTTCACTATGTTTTAAAAATGATAAGGTTATTTATATATTTTATAAATTAAATAAATTATATATTCATTTTTAAAATAAAACAAAGTACTAAATCTATATTCTGACTATTTGATTAAATGGATGATGAGTTTGAATGAAACTAATTAAAATTAACATATATTACAGACAACATCAATTCGACCCAAAAGTTTATGTTTTTTAAATTATAAGTCAAATCTAATATATATAATTTGACTCTAATATTTTTTATCAACGTGAGACTAAATTCCTGATTTTTTTTCTCTCACATATGAATATTTTTTAACATTATCGATCTAAAACACTTCATTGAAATGTATCAATTCAATTCTAATAATTATACAAGATAGTGCAATGTGTTTAATGAATGACATAACAAAGACGTGAATGTGTTAAATAAAAAATTTTATATTAGAGAATGACTTTTTTTTATTCAACCAGATATAGCTGCTAAGATTTTCCTCTATAACATCTAAAATTTATCTAATTATGATATTATGTTGAGAAAAATTCTCTCTCATGTATAAATAAATAGATAGCGTCGTATCAAACATAATATATATATATATATATATATACGTACAGATAGTTTTGAACACATCAATTATGTAATAGTACATTAATAAGATGTCTCAAGGGAGATAGAACATATTTTTTATTAATATGATGAATTTTGTTGCTAATGATTCTATTTAATTCGGTAGGTGACAAAACACTTATCATAATCCAAATCACTTCGGAAACGACGTCATCTGGTCGTCACATATTTGAACGCCACAGAAAGCAATCTAAGGACAATCTCCGCATGCACGCAACCCAATGACAAGATAAGTGTCCCGATCGACCATGACGGATACAGACGCAAGCATTGGCAGCCGGTCATGGATGGGTAGATCTGATGACGCCAGTTGCCTTGAAGCTTGGCAATGTGTTCATGGCTATCTCGCCTCCACGATTCTTCCTACCCTTTATATTTATGTGTATAGGGAACTTGATACAATGAATGGCACACAGACACCGGTCAGATCAAACAAGGACTGTTTATAATATATATTTCCAGATCTGCAGAAGAAGCTGGACCAGCGGGAAATATAGAACAAAGAAGAGCGAAAGTGAGGCTATTCGTCTTCTCTCATCACTAGCCACCGGAAGAAGGACCAGTTCAAGTCTTGGGTTTGACATTTATCATTTCAGTGTGATGTTTTTGACGTCACATCAGCAGTTTTGACTCATTCATTCTCCATCTCTATCTCAAGCAGGACGGGCTAAGATTTCTGTATTTGTTTGACCGCTCGTGTCGTTGATGAGAAGAACACAACCCATGATAGAAATAGGGAAGAGAGATTAATGCTTTTTAGTATCAGTATAACGTTATGGCTACCATATGCACTGCATTATAATAGGATTACGTGTACAACAGTGGCAGATGATGCCACTGCAAACTATTCGGCCTCGACGGAGTAAGGAGCCATTCGTGGTCTCACTAAGACACTAAGCGGTTCGTCTCCTACCACTGATCAAATCTTAAATGAAGTCCAGCCTACTGGAAATTGTGATTTCGAAAAGAAATTATGTTCGTTTCTTACTTTGAAATATTGATATTTATTTTATGTTTTTAGTTTAGTTCTCTGTGAGCAAAAGAAGGATACATGTTTTCATATCAACCTTGAATTTTCCATCCTTCGAATCGAAGCAATTGATGCAGAGTTATAATATTTGAGATGATGATAAGCATCGGACATCTGAACATTAATTGCAATGGAAAGGAGAAGTATTTTGTGACAAGTTATTACATGGAATTCATGCTCTCACTAATCGCTCTGGTTCAGCAGTACCGGCAGACGAAGCAAGCGCCGCCACTCTCTTCCTCCTCTTATTTCCCGACAGTGGCGGCAAGGTTGAAGACGGCGGAGGCGTCCCCTGCGAGCCGATCAGGAGCGGGAAGTTGAGCAACGCACGAGAGCCACGGATGCGGAACGCCGCGCGGTCGTAGGCGAGCGCCGCCTCCTCCGCCGTACTAAACGTCCCCAGCCAGACCCTTGCCCCATTCCTCCCGGGGTCTCTGATCTCCGACGCGAACTTCCCCCATGGCCGCTGCCTCACCCCCCGATAGTTCCTCCCCCTTTCTCGAGCTGGAAATGGGGCCGGTGGCGGCGGCATAGGCAGTGGCGGTGCACCCTCGGCGGCGACGGGGAACAGCTCCTCGCTGCCGTCGCCATTAGCATCCGATGTCGGATAATGGAAGTCAATCATCGTGGTGCCGGCGGCAGTGATCGGCTCCTCGCTGCCATCGCCATTAGCATCCAATGTCGGGTAATGGAAGTCGATCATCGTGGCGCCGGCGGCAGTGAACAGATCCTCGTCGAGGAGATGGCTGCGAATTCTCTGGAGGACGGCGAGGTCGGGGCACTGCTGTTGCGGGTGCGTTCCCATTGTGTGCGCGTGAGGTGGTGTATGCGATGAAGAAGATCGAGGG
Source organism: Musa acuminata AAA Group (assembly GCF_036884655.1). Lineage (NCBI taxonomy): Eukaryota > Viridiplantae > Streptophyta > Magnoliopsida > Zingiberales > Musaceae > Musa > Musa acuminata. The sequence continues at coordinate 44,948,985 of NC_088342.1, forward strand.
AGAGGATGAGAGAAGCAAGCGATGTGAACTCGATTCATGGAGAGGGTGGGCAGGGGTTGCGGGGAGTTGTTATATAAGGAGCGGTTCATTGCATCTTCCATGGTTTCGTCTGCCTCCAGCTTCGCGGAAGCTTCGGGTTGCTGGCGGTCGCGACCACGACTTCCATGTGCCGGATTTCCATTAAAATGCATTCATATTCTTCTAGGACCTTTGCCTTTTCAGGAAATATTTTGGTATATGAAGCAAGCAAATCTATTGAAAGGGTCAGTAGTCGTATTGGGCTGCGTTGCCGGCGATCCCTGGAATCCACACACACCTAACCGGTTGGATCGAGCCAGCTTCAACCATTAGATTAGATCAGATTGTTGGTCAACTTCAAACTTTTCATTGTTTTGATAAGAATTGGTTTACTGACTTTTGTTTTGATAAGATTGAGTCTGCTGAACATAAGTCTGTATCTGTCCCTCCAGGAACTACTGAGACAGGCTATAAGTGATGAACACTTCTTGAGTTACGACAGAGTATCTTACACCATGTTCTTCTTCAACACCTTGCTCAGTGGGTAGTAACTTCATGATATGATTAAATATCCTCAAATTTGTAGTGCTGTACCCATCAATCAGATCCATAAACAAAGACAAAGAGTAGATGAATTATCAGGCAGCTGCTCATCTTTGACATGAATATATTCTTATATCTTCATTTCGTTCATCAAATGAATATACAAGACATTCTTTCCTCCACAGGAAACCTTGTCCAACATGTCACAGAGAGAGGGAAGAACAAAAAGAGGCTTCAGAAACTTGCAATCTGGTAAAAAAGAGCAGAGTTATAAGATGAAAACTAAATGGGCTTCACACTCATTGGTAAAGACAAATTACTCACTAGATTCTGTTAGCACTCACAAGAAAATTAAACAGAGAGAGAGAGAGAGAGAGAGAGAGAGAAATGTCCTTCTATCTGACCTACTCAATTTTCCAAGCATGCAGTATCAAAGAAAAACCAAGGCCTTGCAGTTGAGGTTCCCTCAAAACCTGTGAACTAGTAGACCACGACAAAAGCTTCTCAGCTGAAAGGCAAGTTTGGAACATGAAGACAGCATTGCCAGTAGGTGAGCCGAAAAGCCAGCTATGAACATCCCAAAACACTTCTACAGGAAGACCGTCCACCAAAATCGTCTGGTTTCCGCGGAATTTCCAGGCCAGTCTCTTGATCTGCATCACCCGCTTCTTGTCGATGCATATCTCAAGGCAGGGATCTTTGAGCCCTACGGTGTCGCACTCTATGGCAACGTCGTGGAACTGCCCGTTGTCACAGAATTGAGCCTTCGTGGAGTAGAGCTTCTTGCCGTAGATGTGCTCCGTCTTGGCGACGAGCACCGCGCTTGATGGAGGAGGCCTTGCGTTGGTCCTCTGATAGGCTTCTTTGATCAGGTTGCCGAGGAGGAGGACCATCTGGTGGTCGAAGACCAGAGCGACGTAGAAACCTTCGAGGGGCTCCGGGCCTGGTCCGAACTTGGCGGCAGAGAGGTCCCAGAAAATGTCTATCTTGCTGCCCTCCATGTCCAGTGTCCTCGAGCCCTTCCTCTTGGAGAACAGCCATGGCTTGATTTCCACCCTGCAAGGCGGGCATTGGTTGCCGAGGTCATCGATTCCGACGCTCAGGCCTTGGCCCATCAGGTTCTTGCTCCATGTAACGTTGATCACCCGACGGCGGCCTAAGAGCTGAGCCTGGTAAAGGCAAGTTACCAGATTCTGAGCGGTCTTGCCGGCACCGGATGATGATTCCTTGGAGACCTGAACTCCACTTTCGCCGAAGCAAGAAGGGAAATCCCTCATCCTGGTGCCCCGAACCTGATCCGTAGAGATCTTTCGGATCCAATCACCGGCCGGGAAGCCACACTCGCCTCATCTGATCAGGATTGCAAGAACTCGTCAAATAATTCCCGGGTTGTTCTTCTCAGGAACATGCCACGAGCAAGAAGACTGCCTTCTTTTCAGCAAAATCAAGTCAAGTACTCAAATCTCAGTGTCAAGATAGAGAACAGGAGGGAAAATTACATCAAACAGAATCCAAAGCAACAAAGCACGAAACACTATGCTTAGTGGAAAACCAGTGAGAAAGGCATCAAACACCTGAAGAAACGAAAAGCACAAGGAGACGTAAAAGAATGGAGACCGTCTACCTTATTCCATGTCAAAGGACACCGCACCACTGCAAGCTCAGTGCTGTCAGGCTTCCTGCTGCGCCTGCCCGTAGCCTGCTCCTGGTGATGCCAGAGAGAGTGAAGAGAAAGGGAGACAAGGCACAACTCCTCCTCCCAAAGCCAACAGCAAGACTGAGAACGTGGGCAGTTAAAAGCAAGGGGAAAAGGTAAAGGTGGCCGGTCAAAGCAAACCAACGGACAGTCGTTACTCTCTCTTTGTCTCAGCTAATGCCGCAGCGGTTATTCGTAGAGCAACTGTAAGTAAACGTGAGGGTGTTTATGTTTTCTTTTCTAACAAATAAAAAATACTTCCATTACGAGTTCGTGGGATGCAGCTCGAAATCTTAGTCTAATCCAACGACTTTTGTTTCTGGAAACAGGAAACACAAAACGGAAACAACAGTACAAACGGGCCTTACGCTGCAAGCAAAGCCGCCCACATGCAGTGTCACGCTCTAATGGATCCCAACAAAAGGAGCATTTAAAATAGGAGTAACACTTCTGTAGACGGCAGGCGAATGGAATAAGGCGATGATGGTGTCATGGTTGTAACGTAACAGCAATCAATGACAGGGAAACGTTTTTTTGTGGGACGAATAACTGCACCCACGAGCTGGCACATTGCTTTCAGTAGCCCCACATGAAATGGGACGGCAGTCCCCAACAGCCATAACTCGAGTCACCTACACCCCAACCCACGCCAAATAAATAGTGTCTATAACACCGATTGGTCCACGGACGTGACGATGCTGCGTCGGTCTGTCCTGCGGCGGTGGGCGTAGTCGATTCCGGGGTAATGACTGCAGCATTTGACTCGACCCGATCGGGCTTGGATGGGTGATTCAATACGAAATGATTGATGGTGAGTGAGGCAGGGAAGAGAACGAGGTCGACGCTCTGCTACGATAGCAGCCTGCGACTGTCGATAGTATGGATTTGATGTGCAAGTAATTCAGACTGTAATAGAAGAAAAATATCAACATCGTCGATTTCCTCCCATCTGAGAAGCACAGAAAGGATGTCAGGCTAATAAGGAAGGAAATTAGACAATGGCAGTGACGGGGTGAGACTATGTAGTGTGGAAAGTCATCTACAATAATTGGGCGGCATTAGAGTTGCAAGTCGACGAAGAGGACGACGACGAGGTTCACGAGGAGTGCGTCCTTTCTTCTTCTAGCCCCAACCTGTTTTACATTTGAACTCGAGGACAGTCTTCGCTACCCCGCCACCTTCCCTCACTCTCAAAGTCTCCGTTCTTTATTGCCTCTCTGGTCGGTCTCCTCGATAAGCTAATCTTGCACTGCTTACTTGTAATACTTATATACATCCGATCCACACTCAATCACACGGCACACGCAGCAGCAGCAGCTGGGAGAGTCTCTGCGTCCTTACTCCTTCCTGTGCGCAGTACAAGGAGGATCCTCTTGGAGGAGGAGATGGAGGGTGGCGTCTCGTTCTGGCAAGCGTTGGCACTCTCTTCCATTTTGGGGTGGGTGGTGGCCTCGTCCTGGTTTGATCTCACCAAGAGGATAAGATCCCTCGCGCAGCCATGGGTCACCCGCCGCGTCCTCGCTGATACCCCTTCCATCCTCTGGCTACAGGCGAGTCACGTTGCCACGGTCTTTAGTTTCATGTACCCGTGAACAAAAGCTGGAGTATCTGCAACAAACAAAAGCTGGATTGCTCGAGTATTTCTTATTGGATTTTCTTTCCTGACGACTATATTAATCTGTTTGCAGAGCATGCGACATGGTTTCTTGGACTGTATCTTCTCGGTGCTATCTTGTTTCGTTTCAGTGCCTTTCTACACAGGATTTCTTCCCGTCGTCTACTGGGTGTGTGATCTTGCTGCTCCCGACTCACTCACTGATGCTAGTGTTAGTTTGAATCAACTCTATTGATCGAGTTCATTTGTTTTCCAACAATTGGTAGAGTGGGCATAGGAAATTGGCGAGACAAATGACGCTCTTGATGGCGTTCTGTGATTACATTGGAAACTCCATAAAGGTATTTGGTGTGTTAATGTGCTGCTACCACTTTGCTGATCTACCGAAACATCGCATTTGATGAACACAGGATGTAGTATCAGCTCCGAGACCGAGTTGTCCTCCTGTGACAAGAGTGATGGCCACAAATGATGAGAAAGGGAATGCCATGGAATACGGATTGCCGTCCTCACATTGTCTGAACACCGTCTGTCTCTTGGGGTAATTTCCTCCTCCAGCACCTTAAATACCAATTCCTTCCCTTGCATATGATTATGTTAATGTGATTGCAGATATATGTTACACCGTTTTCTGACACTTGGTGCCGAGACCCATGCCATCATTCCTGTAGCTTTTTTGGGTTTAGTTTGCCTCCTTATCATTTCAATCGGCACGGGTGAGTTCCAGTTTCTTTCATATTGTTGTCGTAGTCTGGGATGATGTAGTGAAAGCTCCTTTGGTTCTTTACACAGGGAGGATGTATCTTGGCATGCACAGCTTGATCGATGTAGTGGCTGGAATCATCTTTGGGCTTGTAATTCTTGCTCTATGGCTCATGATCCATGAATATGTTGATGACTTCATTACATCCGGGCAGAATGGTAAGCTAGATCGAGACATCAAATGCTATTTTCTTTTTCCTGGAATCATAAAAGTAATGCTTTTTCTTTTTATTTGTTGTTGCAGTCACATCTTTCTGGGCAAGTCTATCTTTCTTGCTGTGCTTTGCCTATCCGACTCCGGAATTTTCTACCCCAAGTTTCGAATACCATACAGCATTTAATGGTGTTGCATTCGGACTGGTAAGCACAAGCATTTTGTCCTCTGTCATGCGCGTGCCATCTATATGATGAAATGTCACTGAGATCTATGCACTGAAATTGACTCATTTTTCATACATTAAGCAGCAGTCATGATGATATTATGACATCTTATCCAAATGATATGCGCACCAGTCATCAAATCTCAAGTATTTCTTAGCTAGTCTATCATTCTATCAGAGAGAATACTTGTCAAGCAATCTGAACTTTGAAATGACTTCCTCGATGACATCCAGGTTGGTGGAATTCACCGACACCTCCATCCTCAGCATGGCGGTAATCCATCCTTATTTTCTGGACTCCCGGTTGTGGTCTTCTTAGGAAGACTGTCGGTTGGCATTCCCACAATGCTGGTTGTGAAGTTCTGCAGCAAGGCAGTAGCTAAGTGGCTGCTTCCTGTGATGTGCAACACTTTGGGCATCCCGATAACATCGTCACGCTATGTCCCAACGCTGAAGGGGTCCCAAGGCAGCAAGAGCAAATCTGAGAGTAAGCAATCTGGTTGTCTTCTCCCTCACAAGGCATATGATGTCGACACCGGAATAAGGTTTCTGCAGTATGCTGGCCTCGCATGGTCTGCGGTGGACTTCGTTCCCGCGCTCTTCGCTCGTCTCAACTTGTAGCCGTTGTACAATGTGATGTCTGTATGATACTTGTCTGGTACGTACGTATATGGGAATCGCACATTTCTTGGGTAAAATAGTATAGCTGCGAGTGGGTTAGACGTAGTTGTTCTTATGGGTGTTCCGGTTCGAATCGAATTAAATTGGATTTCGATTCGGTTCGGTTTAAGTAAACCGGTTTAGACCTATCTAATTGACCCGTTCAATACCATTTAATTCGGTCTGGTTAATTGATTTATAAATTTAAATAATTTAAATATATGTATATTTAAATGAATAGGTTTGATTTAATAAACTAGTACGATTCAATTAGAATCTTGGTTCAATTGAATCGAAATTAGATCTATATCATTTATGAAATTGTAATATTAAAAGATTGTTACGTTTATTGATATTTTTAAATTAAAATTAGTTCGATTTGATCCGAATTAGTTAATTAAATTGAACAAAAGTATCTCGAATCGTTTATTGCCTCCAAAGTCAATTTTCGACTAATTTCGATTCAATTTGAACATTAGTTGTTCTATTATAATTTCGCAAATACATAAGTTCAGACTAAGCTAGTAAAAACTTTGATAGATCATAACAATAAATAACATAATATCATGTATCATCATGATGACTATTGCTCTCTATTATCAAGATATCGCTTAGATTGATGTGGTTAGAGATGATAATTGATCAACACCCCCCCTCCCTCTTACCTAGTTCTCATATTAATATACGAGATTAGAAGACGATCATACATTTACTTTTTTTGTTCTCTTTTCTTTGGTGCCTTTTTTTTTTCTTTCTATTTGATAAGTTGTACTTGTCATATCTTCTTCTATTTGACAATATTGGTGGATTAAGATTTGTTTACACGATGTATATGATTTTATACATTTGCACATGTTGATATCAACGTGGAAATATATTTCAAATATGTTAGGAGTCGAACACATTTGAAATATGAATTAATGTTTAATTATTTTTTTTCAAATCGTATTTGGTTTAGATACTACATTAAAAATGCTCAAATGCTAGTGCTATTATTTAGATTTTATAAATGTGTAGCATTAACATTTAAGCATTTATGAGATGTTAATGTAATTTTTAAAATTTCTAAAGTACCTTATGATATTATTTAAAATCACAAAAATATCAAAATATTTTAATGAGAAATCAATATGATTTATATAATTTATATGATAATTTTTTTTATTTTTAAAAAATTAATTTATATTTATTTATATAATTATAGTTAGGATACTGATAAAGACATTTAGTCTTATATTTTTTAAAGAATATGAGAACCAATAACTTATAAACCTTTAGTATTATTCTTAACCTTAAAGGTATTTTTTTTTGTTCACCTTGAAAAGGTAAAATTTTATAGGTTCACCCAAAGCAATAATTTCTTAAGAGCTTTCGTGCTCCTACTAACGATGATAAAGTATTGATTTTTTTTCTTCTTATGTTTATGATTTTCTCTATATTTATGAATAGGCAAAATTGTATAGACTCACTTAAAACAGATAATTCCTTATGAATTTTTTTCTTTTTTTCTTGCGTTTATGATTTCCTCTATATTTATGGATAAAATCAAGATTATCCACATTATGATGTATATTCATAAGTGTTTGTCAATTTTGAGGTAAGATCCCTTTCTATTTCTTAGATTACAAGGACTCTTATAAGCCAAAAGACTTGACATCCTTGTCAAGGCTCATCATAACTTCGATTAAACTTGATGACATGATGCATGTAAGGCGTAGCCCAATGATAACTCCACGTTATGACAAGTCATATGACTTCATTCATAAATTGTCCTTTCCTACTCAAACTCCCTTATCATACTCAAATATTTGATTAGTCGTAATATCAAATGTTATGGTCTGAACTTAGATAAGCTAATTATCCTATATCTTTGTTTGACCTAAACCAAATTAGTAATAGTACATGCACTTATAAGTTAATCTTCATTTTATCCATTTTTAATATAAGACTAATCGAGGTGTTACAATAATACATATCATTATTTTTTCTTTCATATTTCTTGTCTTTATTATTTTTCGTTGTCTCTTTATCATTTTTTAGGATTAAGAAAAACTAAGCCTATTTTAATCTACATTATTTATTTAGTTTCTTCTAGACATTGCACTTATAATACTTTTGATTTGGATAAGTTCATTCGTATGATGCCAATTCACAAGGATTTGAAGATATCGTATTTTTGGATATAATCTAAAATACATGCATCAAACTTTTTTTTTGTGAGGATTTAAAATGTACAAGATTAAAGGCTAGAAAATTTCATAGTCATATTGTAAATTTTGGAAAGAAAATATTTTAAGAAATAAAAAAGGAAGGATCTATCTTATTGCATGTTTGGTCGATTATAGAAAGCACATGATCGAAGAGCAAATGAAAGAGGCCATAAAAACAAAACCTATAAAAGGAAATTTGATATATAAGGATATGTCATTTATTCTTGGAATAAAGATTTTGAAAAGATATGGTAATCCAAATAAAAATAATTTGTCCCCATCACAAAATCCATGCATATACCAAAAGAGGCCGCTAAAGAAAATATATTATTAGGAAAGTTGATGTCTTTGCGAAGCTTATTTGGAAACAAATTGAAATAATTGGTTAGAATCAATTAGATTCCAATTTGTTGTATAAATACCATCATTTTGAGAGGATTAAGTAGAGAACAATGAGGTTGTCTCTGTGTTCTTCCAAATGTTAGTCTTGCCGAAGAGTTCTTGTTTTATGGTGTGTTGGATTGTTGCACACAACCCTACTAATGAGGTTGAGAGCTCGATCCCAACATCACTCCATCAACTTTTTATAAGGTGAGATATCTCAAAATAAGTTTCTTTTCTTTTTTCTGTTCAAGATGATTGCATGAGATTCATTCACTCTTTCTCTAAGAAAACAAATATTAGAGCAATATTAACTTGTATAAAGTAATGTTATGTTTCTTTCTTGTGATAGGAATTAGAAGGCAAAATTTGTTTCTTATTCTATTTAGATCTTTATGTTTCACTTGTTTAAAATTGTTTCTTATTCTTATCTCTCATGAATAATTCATTTTTATTTTTAGTCGATCTATTCATGATAATGTTTTTGTTGTTTAGGAGGTGACACACTCCTTATTTAATTGGAAGCATATGAATCCTTGTCTCTTCTCAAACTTGATTTAGAAAAGACTTACTATTTACTTTACACTTTGGTGAATGGATAATCATCTTACATTTTTAAAGGGAGTAGGGGTATTTATTTATCAACAAGATCCGATTTCTTTTTATGTTTGTTAGATTTTTGTAATCATTTATAAATGGATAAGATATATATTATAATTAATTAGATTTCATTGAAATATTTTAGCCAATAAAATAGAAGTCTACTTAAAGTTGGATTAATTATAAGATAATGAATCATAATATCTTATCCTAGACCCTCTGTTCTCGCGACATGACCTCTAGGGATTAAATACACGCACAGGCATACGTCTCCGTCTTAGAGTTAAGGATTACAGTAGTTTTTTTCAACGATCTTATATTAAAGACGGTGTTGTATCGTTAAACTAGATCTAAGTATTTGATTTCAATCCTGACATAAAGATTATTTCCTTTTAATACCGCATATTACGATTCTTATGCTTACAACCTTTACATCCTTTTATCTTAGATTATTTCCTAATCAAAGATACTTGTGATAGGTGATTTATTTGCCCCTCTTCCTATAAGAGGAATAGTAAGATTTCTCACTTGATGTACTTTGATGATAATATTGTTATGCTTTTATGCCAACCCTCGATCTCATCATATATCCTTCGAATTTTTAATTACTTTGAGTCGATCACTAACCTTAAGATTAAGGTATCAAAATATGAGGTCTTCTTCCTTAGATCAGTAAGTAGCGAGGTTAGGAAGAAGTTCTTTGTCAGTTCTTTGTGCATTGCATGTACTTTCTGCTCGTAGAAGGATCAATAGATCTAAGGTTATTGGACATGTCCAACCTATTTTGGACTTGGATCGTGGTAGGAGTTGCTCTTGTCTCATGCTGGTAGGGTTATCCTCATTAATTCTCATTGAATTAATTATTTGTTCAAGTAGAATACGTTGATGGATGATATTATATAGTTGATTGTCTATATATCTCACGATTCCACTTTTATATCTTGAGAAGAATTTTGTTTCATCAGTGCAAAACTAATTTTCTTTTAGGATAATGGAACTTAAATTAAGCTTCAGATATAAGAAAGTATTCCGTCACGATAGATAGAAGATTGAGAAAAATATTTTGACTAGTAGTAAATGCTTCCAGAAAAAAGTTGGCAATGAGATTTCTATCCGTACATCACAAAGTCATATCGTTTACATAAAACCTAGAAATTAACAAACATGATGTTGAGGATTTCAAGATGGCTATTTGCATTCAATATATTCTTGCAATGTTTTTTTGTATGAAATATATATTCTTAATGATTTAAAAAATATTTTTTATCGTGCCGTAATAGAGACATGAATGACATACAAACTTTTATATCAACCTGTGTTTATCTTATTGTCAAAAATAGATAATCAATCTGTCCACGACAAAAAAAATTGAGTTTCCTTTCATAATCAATCTTTAGGCAATAGAGGGAATGAAGACCAAAAATCTGCACATACATATTCAGTAAAACTTTGATACGAGTTCTGCTACAATGCTATGTTTTCTCTGTTACAACAAAATAAAACGTCGATCGAATCACAACATAACACAGATATTGATACAAGTTCTGCGAAAATGTTATGTTTTCTCTGTTACAACAAAATAAAGCCTCGATCCAACATCCCTTTGTTTCACAACATAACACAGATATTGATTTGGCGCTCTGCTCTTACGAAGCAACTGTTCTTTGGACCCTGTGCTACTACATTATATTTTTCATGAACAACAAACTACCTGAAAAGTTGTTTCAAACAACATATATTTTGGTCCCTAACTGGTTGAGCATGTGTCTACTTGCACTGGCTCAGGTGAAACTTCTCGTCTGATAAGAGTGATAGCATAAGTCGTTCTATCTTGATTGCACCAGGACCCGGCCGAAGGATAGTGGTATTTCCCACAACCAGGCAGGGGTCGCTACCATTTTTTCTACTCCCTGCGCACCACCCTCCTGGAACAATCATGTTTGGCCCACGAAACAAGAGCTCAGCGTCTATCTTGTCGAGTACAGGATCGTCCCTGTGGAACTTCCGAGCAAATGGTGCATTGCCCTCTACCATGCGTGACATATCATCCATGGTGAGGTAGTGAGGATGCTGCTTGGGTGGATTATCCCATGAAATGAAGTGAAGGTCATGGTTGACGGTGGTATTGTGGAACTCCTGTGCATTGCATATGACAGTATGAAAGTAACCTTCTGGAGAGGAGATGAAGTTGGCATAGTACATGAGAACAGCTCTTGGAAGGTTGTCCCAGCCCCATATGCAATAGTCGATGAAGGAACGTGAGAGAGCCATCCATGCAGAACCTGAAATAACCAGTGTGCACGCTAATTAAATTATTATCTGCATTTCAGCATGTAGATTTGTTTTTAATTATTATCTGAGTAAAAGAATGAAACAAATGTTATTCTTTAAGGCTACCAGGGCCAAAGCACAATAGGTCACCGGCCTTTATTTAACGGGAAAAAAAGCATTTAGCAAGATTATACTTAACATGATGGGGCAGCATATGAACCAGATACATACCATAAAAACATAGTATACGGCTCTTTGTCGCTACAGTCAACCCAAAGAAATATTTTTGCCAATCACAGACCAATAGCTTGAATTGGTAACTGATGCAATGGCACTGTTGGTGCCTCTAAATTAAACAATCTTCATAAATTTGTAGGAAGTCCAGACAAAGGAAATTTCATTCGGATTGATACATACCAACCAATATCCAATATTTGTTGGTCCGGAAAAAGTCGACACACAGACCACCCTTTTTCAGGCAGTCTAGGGGCAGTATAAGATTAACACCCAATAACCCTTGCGACAGGGCCTGGATCGGGCAATAGGCCTGGTTTTTTATTTTCTTTTTAACATTAGTGAAAAATCCTAATACCTCGTCTGCCTCTCTCTCTCACACATGATTTCTCCTCTAGCTCACCTCTTCCTCCTCTTATTCTCATTCTGCACCTCCTTTTTCCATGATCAATACAGATCCATTACTTGAAATTATATTCTGTGTTCCTAGTACTCAACATGGATCCTTCTTCCCAGTACTTGAAATTGTATTCCTTGCTCAAAACATATATAGCACAGTGACAATATCCACATGTCATAATTAGGAAATGATGGGAAAAGTCCTATGATAAAAATGAATGGAACAGAAGGAAAATTGTTTTCTGAACTTCTGAAGATTAATTTCTAGAAGAGTAGATGAGGTCATCACTAACGCCTGGAATTTGTCCGTCCTTTAAGTCAAGGACGACAACACATTACTGCAATATCCATGGACAGGGTCCTATAGGACCATGAATTGGAGAAAATAATTATTAAAATAAAGAGCTAAAAAAACCATGGGTTAGTGTGACATCAAAAAGAGAGATTAGACACCTTTTTGCTAAACATAAAAATATGATGTGACCAGCTGAGACAACATATACCTTCACCATAGTAGAACATAGTCTTGGAGTTGAGGACCTAGAAAAGATGCTCTAACAGAACTCATTGACCATCTAACAAAAGACAGTGACAACACCTTTGATTGCTCAATTGCTGGACTGCATCAGCAAGAACAACAGCTCAATTCTTGGGCCAGAAAACTCTAAGATCTAAAATTGTTAACAATGCTTTGGTCTCAATCACACAAATTGGTTTGTGATGCAAGAACAATCATGTAGTAATCTATTTCAATACAAATTTAATTGGTGATATGAGGAGTCAGTTTATTTTTCTTCAATTTCGTGAATTTGTTTTTGTTGCTTAGGAGTCAGCTTATTTTTCTTCATTTTCGTAAGACTTTTTGGTTGCGTATTTAATGTACTGGTGTAGGCTTTTGCGTCCTATTTTGAGCAGAGTTGGTTCCTTTGAGTTATCATTCGGTACACAACTTTCATGTGTTCCATCACATATCTAGTGGTGGAAAAACAAAACTACTTTCTTAATTGGCAAGCTTCTGCTTTATATAATTTCTCATGGATATTAAGAGCTTTGGTTGATAATTAATCAACAAATTTCCATGATGTTGTATCTCTATCCATTGATTCTCAAGAACATCTAATGATAAGAAATGACAACTCTGATTTTGGTAACAATTAGAAAGTTTTTTAATTCAAACTTTCGGTATCTAGAAAACCAAATATGCTAATTCATAACTCGAGCATAAGATAAATCAATTATGGCCATTTTCTGCAAGTTCATGTCTTGAACCTCTCTGAAGATAGAGAACATTATAGATATGAGATTTCCATAATGTGCAGACTCCACCAAAGTCATATTGCCTCTAGCAGAACATGGCAACAAGGAGATAACATATAAAAACAGTAAACAAGCTGAAAGTTAACTTAAGTACAAATAGTACATTCATTAAAGAGTTCTTCTCATCAGTATTGTCCCTGATCAAGATAATTATCTTAGAATTCTAATAGTAACAAAGATTGAACAGTTATTCCACAAGATCATTATCGTTAGTTGCTAGATTAAAACCATCTCAACAAATACTGATGTTGACACTAATCCCCCAAAAGAACTGAGTAATCCTTCTGTAATATGCAATCACAATTCTGAAAGAACTGGATTGAGAGACTCCTTTTACCTGTAAACAGTTTGAATGCTGTCGGTACGCTTCTCCTCTGCGGGATCCAAAAGACATCAGATTTCTTCGTCATATACAACCCTGGATCTATAATTACGGGTTTCGCCCTCTGGAACCTACACAGACAGATCGAAACAAAAAACTTATGATCCAAACAAGTCAAACTCAAAAGCACTATCACACATACTCCTTCCAACCAATGTCACTGGTATGATCGATGAAGTTGAGATCCCTCGGCAAATTGGAGAAGGTGTGCAGCAGATCTAAATCCAAAAACCAACAAGCCGACACCCTTTACTTCGTAATCCAAGGAAAAGAACAGAAATTGACCCAAATTAGGAAAAGAAGAAAGAAGAAACACAATTACCATCTTGGGTGACGAGGGGGTAATCCGAAGCACTAAGATTAATGAACCAATCCCAATCCCCACCCTCCCGCAGCAGAATAGCCGCGGCATGGAGAGTGTTGGCCACCATGGTCGGCCCGCGGTACGTGACGAGGTTAGCCTTGGTGATCATCCTCACGTTCCCGACGGCCGTGAAGAGCGAGTGGCGGGCAATGTAATCCCTCAGGTCTTCACGCTCCTCCACGGGGGCCTCCAGATCAAGGTGGACGACGTAGCGGTTGGCGGGGTGGTAGAGCGCGAGGAGGACTCGCTTGAGCATGTTGCCGTCACCGACAGTGCCGGAAATGAGGTAGGCGAGGCGAGGCGGCCGCGGCGAGGCCGTGCTGAGGCGGACGGAGGGAGGGGCGGGCCGGAGCTTGGACTCGACGAAGACAGGGGCGTAGAGGGCGGCCAAGGGGCTGGAGGGGTGGGAGAGGAGGGCGGAGGGGAGGAGGGAGAGGGGGAGGAGGGCAAGGGGGGCGTCCGGGGAGGAGAGGGTGGTGAGGAAGAGGAGGAGGACGAGGGAGACAGTGGCGCCGACCGCCAGGGGAGCGATCCACTTCCGGTCCACCATTATCGCCGCCGACCTTACGTGCAGGGGGCTGAGGGCCACCTTCATCTCCAGATCTGCAATCAAGCCGTCGCCCTCCTCTCTTCCACTCTCATCCTTCTCCAACAAGACGAGGAAGAGGTAGGGTTCGATCTATTTCTTCTGCCGATGAGAGCTGCTCGATTACGAGATGCGATTTGTACTTTCGTCTTTAACCATAAATACGTATCGATGCAAATTTTGTTGCTTTATGTCCGAGCTGACGAACTTTGGCTTTGGGCGTTCGATTAGATGAGACCGGTGTGCGCTTCGGACAAATTCCCGAACCAAATTACATGTCTTACCCGTTGATTGACGCCACCCAACCTCTCATCCGCTTCTTCATTGGAGGCCAGAATTGACCCCACAGGTGGGTCCATGATTTTAGATCCGATGAGTACAGTATCGTTGGATTTCGAATCCAGCAATTGTGACATATGGATCGATAGATTTGAAATAGCCCGAGGCACGTGACTTTTATAGCATCGTCCTCATCCGCCATTATGGATGAGAGGCCACGAATCCTTCCAAACTCTCTCTGTGGTGGCTGAGACCAATTTTCTATTAAAACTTGCCAAATTTATAATTGGTATATTTGTGCTTCCAATTTTAATTTTAAGATCATTCTGTTTAACATATGCAATCCATCTTTAAACGTACAAAAAATGTAAAGATATTAATATGGATTAAGATTTTAATTATCAGTAAAATGAGAGCTTATTGATAGAGATTTACTGCAAGTTTTAAGATCCCTTGTTACAGTGTTAATCCAATTCCAATCGAACTTGCATAAATCCACTAAAAATGTAAGCAGCAACTTCTAAAACAATCATTCCACAAAACCTCTTTGAAATGATCGAGTACAATGTCTTATTTATACATGCAAAAAGGAAGAATTTTCCTCAACTGTCCAACGAAATTTCTTCATCTAGTTGAAGAAATCTTTATCTGCTATCAGTAACAATGTATGAATCTGCAACGAGCTTCATCTACAGTGTCGACATGGTAAGATTGAAACATGGTTCTACCTCAACTTATCACTGAGAACTCTACCAGAGGAGGAGGAGGAGCATATCCAGGATCAACACCAGTCTTCTCGGCAGTATCTCAAGTTGACATGCAGATGAAGACTGGCCAGGAGCTGGACTTCCAGTATCAGTTGTATTCTCCTTTGGGCAAGCATAATTGCAGCGGCTCGGCGGGACAATCCTGTACACTCCCTCGCTTGTAAGAAGGAAAACATCCTTTCTATTGTCCTCACTGAATGAGTATATGAATCCCAGGGACGGGAGAGGACTTCCGGGAACCGTATCACAAGGAATAGGAGAGTTCTTGGCACAGTTGAAGGGAATCATAGTGCTGGTGTAGTTTCCGCTGTTTTCTGGGACCTCTATTCCTGCCCACATGGCTCCACCATACAGATCTGCATATAGGTACCTAAACATGCCATATGAGGAGGAACAAACAGTCAAGCAATCCAGCAAGAGGTAATCTTTGAAGCTGAGAATTCGGCTATGGAATTATTCTTGAGTTCTTGGTTACCTTCCATACATGCAGGGATCTGTCAATGATCTGTAGACATAACCACCGGTGATAGATGCAGATCCCATAGTGGTGTTTATATCGGAGCGGCTGTAACCCATAACAGGGAGGATTGGATTTATGGAGCCAAGTGATGTATTACCTCCAGGAGACCGAGGTGGATGATAAAGATAAGGTCCCTCGTAGACTCGCCATCCGTAGTTTCCACCCTTTGAGATCAAATTTACTTCTTCATATGATTCCTGTAGTTGTATTGGTGCCAGTTATCAGAGTAATTGAGAGATTTTTTTGGACCAGGATTGTGGATACAATTGGAAGAAGGTGACAAGAAATGTAACGATATCTTCTATCAGATTAGTTTGTGGGAGGAAAGATAAGGACAAGGGGAAGAAAAGTTGAAGACTTTGAGAAGATGAGAAAGAACATAATTGAGATCAAATCGAACAAGAGTTCCTCATGGTAGCACTCTTTCTACCAGCAAAGATTTATTGGATCAAAATATGATGTTGACAATTTTGTTCTCAGTTTGTCAAATCCAAGGGTTCATATAGTTCATAAGAATGATAATTTTGATGGTAGTTTTACTTCTCAAGAATCAATACTTAGATACAAAGTATAAGTATTGATTCTAAAGAAGTAAACCATGCTGAAAGTACATGGAACAAATACCTGGCCAACATCTGCACAGAAGAAATAAGAAGGTTTTTCTACATAAAAACTGCAACGCCATGGGTTCCTTAAACCCAATGCCCATATCTCAGCCTGTAGTTCGCTATCAACCATGTAGGGATTATCCTTTGGTATAGAATAGTTGCCCCAGAGACCAAGTTCACTTATTTGATTCTGACCTAGAAATGGATGATTAGCAGTTAGAAGAGCTGACAATGATATTACGTCTGAAATGATGGAAATTTAACAGTGGCCTAGTCAATACAGGTGACAGATTCTTTAGAGATGACAGTTCTATAAGAAACACGGATGATGCAGTATTTGTGAAATCTAACCAAAGAATTAATAATGTGATCACCAGTTGCAAGAGAAGTAGAAGAAGAAAAGACCGAAGTTTGTCCAGAGACTTACTCTGCATGTTGTTTATGTCGAGTCGCATGATTTTTCCAAGCATTGCCTTTTTGTTTTGAGCAAAATTATAAGGATCTCCTATATTCCCACCATCTCCCATCATAAGGTATAAATAGCCATCTGCAGGTCCAAAGAGAATTTGGCCACCATGATGAGCCATATATGGAAGCCCCATAGTAAAAATCCTCCTCACTTCTAATGGATTCGCGCTTGATGCCTAAAATTAAGGAGCCAGCTGAATTAGTAACTTGAACTTTGTAATAAAAAATATAGGTTTTGATAAAAAACCACAGAACAATAAAGAGAAAATGTCTTCATTTAATTGAAGAGGATATGAAGATATATACTGTGGAGGGTGTTGTCGAGGAATCATTGGCAGTGAACTCAGCCACAACGGTTTGGTATTGACATGGTTGGGCACCATTATCAGTGCCAAGTTTTGAAGGATCACAGCCCATATCAGAGTTACATGAACATCTTCCAGAACAGGTTGCCGATTGAAGCTTATCGCAGTTGTACGAAACGAAAAAACGTCCATTTGTTGTGAAGTTTGGGTGAAATGCCAGACCCATTAGACCAAGTTCAGTGTCAAAGATGACTTCATCAGTTAAATCAAGAAATGGGTTCGACTCATCGAGTTCCAGTGTTCCACCTGATCCATGTTCTGGAATAGTTGCCAACCAAATTTTGCCAGCTTGGTTTGACAGGAAAACACGATTTGATCCATCAGGGTGACCAACCATGTTGAGGTAAGATCCATTTCCAATTCTCTCAAGACATAGACCTTTAGGAGTTGGTGAATCTGCGATGCTGTTGAATGAAACTGAGTCACCATTGAAGCATAGAGTATTATCTCCAGATGATCCTCCAAATGCTTTACAAAAGTCTGTTGCAGATTGCCAGATATCAGTAAGTTTGGATGAAGAAACTGGTAGCCCAGCAAAAGGAGAATTCCTTGTCGAAATATCTTTGCAAGTATCCCACACTTCTCTACAGAAGTCTTTGCTGGAGTTGTTGTGCAGAGAAGAGCTTGCTGAGCCAGTAGAGTTGCAGAGATATGGAATTGTTCTTGTCCTTGGTTCAGTTCCGAACAACTCAGCTGAATATGGATCGCATTGCTGCAAGACCAACATGGTGAGGCATGATCACATATCACATGAATTATGTTTCAAATTAATGGAACCACACACTGATGATATGATACAATTATTCTGCATATAACTAGAATGAATAGTACTTGACGCTATCCAATTGATGTAGCAGGAAATGTAACCTGATTTTGTATTTAGCAGTACCTGGAAAACCTGAAACCTTACCGTTTATTTTCAACTACTGCATCTATGAAGGATCCAGATGAAGAAAAACCATTCAAACAAATGCATAGAGAATGTTAATCCGTCTTCAGCATCTAGACATGTTTGATAGTTCATGTATAAGTCCTGATCCTCAAGAATTAGAAACTAATGAGTTTGTAATTACTCCAAAGAAAAGGTCAACACAAATAAGTGAAAACAGGACTGATGATGCAGAATAGATATCGAATTTGGGGTCTTTCCTATGCGTCACATGAAGCAAAGATCAAACAAATTTACAGAAAAGATTACAGTGCAAAGCTGTGAGACGAATTATCAGAAAAGAGACATAACCTAGCAAGCATAGGTGAAGATTTCAACATTTCAGAAGCAGTTCTGGACCTTATAACCCATATTTTTGGCAATGTTAATCTAAAACCTTTTCCAAGACCGAGTTCAATTGACCAAATCAAACCTTTCCATGATGCTCTGCCGCTAACAAATCACCAATTAGTGTAGCTAATGCTTCTTAGAGATGTATGAGATTGGTCATCTATGAAGTTACTATCAATCTCTGGGTGAATCCAATCGACTACTCAGAGATCTTAATGACCATAAATTGAATCGGAAAGTGCAAGACTGTTTTAGGGCAACAAGTTTACCGCGCAGAGGATGGATTTCATGACAGCCGCGCAGGCCGCATCGGAGATGTTCATAGACTGAAACTGCTTCCGGAGTGCGGCATCATCGGTCGAGTTGCAGCAGCTGCTACCATCGTAAGAACAGAAGGATAAAGGAGCTTTCAGGGTCGTAGGCGCCACTAAGAAACCAAAGATTCACAACAGAAGAGACCGTCACATGAGTCGAACATCAAATAAAGAAACATTCAGCAATAAAAACAATGACATGGAGGGGATTGGATGGATGCCCACTTGAATCGGTGCACAGTTGGAGAGCAAGGGAGTCAGGAAGGAGGAAGGGGAAGAGGAGGAGAAGAGGCAGTGAAGCCATCATCACTGGCCCCATCACAGCTCAAGGAGAGCCTGCTTTGACACCTTTGGTGCAGTCCAAGGGAGGAGGAGGAGGTGATGGTGGTGGTTCAATCTGTATGCTCTAGAGTAGAGATGGAGGAGGCTTCCATGGGATCTCAACCAGGGTTGACCTGTTCCGAGAACGACACCGACCACATGGCTGTTGAGGACATCTAAAAGAACTGAGCATGAAAATTTAAGCCTCGACAGGAGCAGCGGTGGTTGATCGGTGGGAACTGATCTTTCAACCCCAATCAGCCTCAGAACAAGCCATCAAAGTCAACTTCAAAAAAAGTCAGGATATATCCAAAAGTCAAACTCAAGGACTGCCCTGTGCACACCAGTCAAACAAGTCGTCCGTCTATGATTTATCTTAATCGACACATCCTGATCACCAATGAAACACACTAGTTTTCATGATCATCCACACAGCCTCCACAAATCTCTTGCAAACTGCCTCTGAGACAAAGAAGCTGACGACAATCTCACCTCTTCCGTAATGAGATGGAGTACAAGCGCAGGTCAGCCTGTTCCTACGTTGACTTCTAAAAATGTAGCATTGAACAGTATAATCTTACCGAATCATTCACAAAAGTCAAACATAAAGACGGGTAAATATTCCTATGAAATTCAAAAATAAAAACGTGGATTAATCAATCTGAATAACTGAACAAAGACACGATTATTCCTCGAATACAAGTTTCTCTGATCCGGCAAAATAAGACAAAGCCAGAAATGGAATCATTCTCATTCCTCTCCCAGACTTGGTTCGATGGCTCTTTCTAGCGCTATCTGACAACGAAAGAAGGGCAACAGAACAAGAACAGACGATCGGCTCGGACATCCATCATCGACAAATATTTCATTTATTTATGGCCATATATATATATATATTAGCACAGCAATACAAGCAGACAAATTGGCATATATGCGAGTCTCTCAAAGGATCCCACTCGGGAAACACTCGTCATCCTGTTCTGCCACCGCTTGTTTCACAGGACAAACAGTAGCTATCAAAGCTCTTAGGCATCCATGGAACTCCTCGATTTCCAATCCTGAGATCGAATTGGTGTGTATGCATGGACCACAGCTTTGGAGTCTTACCACCGCAGTTACTCGAATCCTACACTCGGTACATGCAAGCTCACTTCAGCAGCAACGCTTCCTTGCGCCTCCCCAGAAGAGACAGCACGGTCGCAGCAACATGTCTTGAAGACAGCCCTGCTGCTTCAATCTGATCCTGAGGTGATCCATGGTCGATGTATCGATCCGGCAGAACCATCGATCTCAACTGCTTCAGTAAAAATCATCACTGGGATAGTTTAGGAGAGAACTAAGCTAAGATTAGATTCCTTGTGTCGAGGGAAAGTTTACCTTCAGTTGTCCATCGAGGAGGCCACTCAAGCTCAGGAAATGAGCAACATGGGATCCGAATCCTCCGATGGAGCCTTCCTCCACCGTGATTAAGATATCGTGCTCCTTCACTAAGCTCCTTATGAGCTTGACGTCCAGAGGTTTGCAGAACCGAGCGTCGGCCACGGTGGCGAAGACTGCGTGGGCTCTCAGCGTGTCTGCAGCCTTCAGGCATGTGTTAACTGTGGAACCGTATCCCAGGATGGCGGCCCTGTCCCCTTCCATCAGAACTCTGCCCTTCCCGATCTGTTTGGGAACCAAAAAGCAAAGAGATCTCAAAGATCGTTTTAGTTCTTTGAGGATGATGACATTGTTGGGAAGCCGGTCGCTACCTCGAGAGGCGAGCCCTTGTTGTCGGGAGGGAGGGCCACACCTACTCCGTTGCCTCTGGGAAATCTGAAGCAGCTGGGCCGGTCGTCGATGGCTGCCGCAGTTGCAACCATGTGCATCAGCTCGGCTTCGTCCGCCGGGGCCATCACGATCATGTTGGGCAAACAAGCCATGTACGTGATATCAAATGCTCCGCAGTGCGTCGGTCCATCGGCGCCGACGAGGCCCGCTCGATCCAGCGCGAACCGGACTGGTATCTTCTGGAGGTCGACATCATGCACCACCTACGGATCCTCCCAGTTGGATTAGATCATCAAAACCATCATACTGACACAAAATCCAAAGCTTACCAACCTGATCATATCCTCGTTGAAGGAAGGATGAGTAGATGGCACAGAAAGGCTTGAGGCCCTCGGTGGCCAGACCAGCTGCGAACGTGACGGCGTGCTGCTCTGCAATTCCCACGTCGAAGCATCGTTCAGGGAACCTCTTCTGGAAGTAGTTCAGTCCCGTCCCACCACCCATGGCTGCGTGGATAGCGACGACCCTGTTGTCCGCCTCCGCCTCTTTGATGAGAGCCTCCGCAAAGTACTGGGTGTACGAGCGAGTGGGTGACTTTGGCTTCAGCTGCTTCCCGGTGCTCGGGTCAAACTTCACGACTCCTGAGACGAGCACATCGTTCTAACTCTCCCCATGGATACCAAAAGAACATGCAAGGAACGTTACCGTGCATTTTGTCTGGAGCAGCCTCGGCGGGGGGATACCCTTTCCCTTTCTCTGTCACAATGTGGATGAGGACAGGTCCTGGAGCAGGCATGGACTTCACGTCCTGGAAGATGGTCACCAAATCTTCCAAGTTGTGCCCGTCTACTGGACCGATGTAGTATAATCCCAGCTCCTCAAACAATGATGATCCATTGGCACTTATCAGTCCTCTGGCGAACTCATCCACCTTCGCAGCAACCTCATGTGTTGGACCACCAATTTGCTTTGTGATGCTCTGCAGAATGACCCAATTCGGCGACTCAGAATGATCCAATTTACTATGCATATGTCATAACATCAACCATCGAAAGCAGTCCCAATAAATTAGAATCGTTGTTCTGTTGCCTCCTTTGGAATCATCGTCTCATTGAATTAGGCATACAAGTCGCCACCAGTAAAAACAGGAACAAAAGCAAGAGGGGGAAAGGACGACAAGAAATCTACTAAAGAACTGAACTGACATGTAAAGATTAACTCAACTTTTGCGTCCTCACCTTGGCTGCTTCCCGGAGCTTACGGAACTTGGTACTTGCTTGAAGTCTGGTGAGGGCTTTACTCAGTGCACCAACGGGAGTGGCAGGTCCATCAAGGGTTGCAGTTGGTAATGAAACTTGCCTGTTGTCATTCAACACCACAATAAGGTTCGAATTCAAGTATCCTGAGTTGTTCATGGCTTCGTAGGCCTGGCCAGCGGTCATAGCTCCATCCCCGATGACAGAGATTACATGGTTCTTCTTCCCTAGCATATCTCGGGCGACGGCCATGCCTATCAAGACATCCAATGGAATAAAGAATGAGTTCGATTTAATGGGAGAGAGTAAGTGTCGAGAGCTTACCGAGTCCGGCAGAGATGCTTGTGGAGCTGTGACCAGCACCAAAAGCATCGTAGATGCTTTCATCTCTCCTGGGGAAACCTGCGATCCCAGAGGTTTGCCTCACAGTATGCATCCTTGACCTTCTCCCGGTCAAGATCTTATGTGTGTAGGCCTGCAGTTCATCCCACACATGTTATTTCCTTCCTCTTCTACTGGCAAACGCTACAATCTTTCTTCTCTGACCTGATGACCAACATCCCATATGATCTTATCCTCGGGAGTATCGAACACATGATGGAGAGCCACGGACAATTCCACGACTCCCAGGCTTGCACTTAAATGCCCACCAGTCTTCGACACGGTGAACACAATCTCTGCTCTTAGCTCTGCTGCGAGCTGCTCCAAGTCCTGTAAAGAAGATCTTTTTTCGTGAGTGGTGGGATCGTTATAACCAATGACATGCGTGAAGAAAGCACCGGCGAGGAAGAGACCTGCACGGAGAGATTCTTCATGTGAATTGGGTAATTAATGGTGTCCAGAAGCGGGGTGGGAGGCTTCTCTCCGGAGAAATCAATCGTCCACCCACTCTTGCCTTTGTTAAACATCATCTTCCCATCACCACCAAGCCCGCACGCCCTGACACGAAACTGAAGAGAAGAAAATTAAGAAGGTAGGAGCAGAACAGATATCATGCGTTGAACCACCGAAACGAGAACGGAAATGAGAGAGACTACACGGACCTGCCGCTTGGGGCTGGTTCTTGGATTCGGAGCTACGAGGAACGGAGCGGAGAAAGCGGCCATCAGAGAGCCTGAAGCCTCCATTGTGAGAGTGAGAGAGAGAGAGAGAAAGCTTTGGATGGAGGAGAAGGTAGGTTTGTGAGGGAGCTTTAAAAGCGTTGCGTCGGCAAGACGACGAAGGCGATATGTTGGTGGCAGCGATCAAACTTGCGACGAGAATCTACAAACATCACTCGAGTCCCCGTTTTAGCCCCGCTGGCCCGGACGACGCGTGCAGAGAGATCAGTCCAAGTCCTACGCCGCCCGTGGACTGGTTCTTGAACCGCTCGGTCTAGAGCGGAGATGACGGCTTTTGTATTGCACGTTAATGAGTTCATACCCAAAAGGCTTTTACAGCTCCTGCAAATATATTGCCACAGCCAATGAATATAAAGATTAATTTGACTTAATAAATATAGTATCATTCATAATATATATATATATATATATATATATATATATATATATATATATATATATATATATATATATATATATATATATATATATATAGAGAGAGAGAGAGAGAGAGAGAGAGAGAGAGAGAGATTTTTGGGTGATGATGAGTAATATATTCTTAATCTCAAATCTAACTCAGTTGAATTAGATGTAATCTATGAGGCATGTGTCTCATTTAGAATTGTCATCTATCATATAAATTCTTATGTTTATGTGATTTATATGTGACTAATCATAGAAAATAGGATACTTTTATGTGTGCAATTGTGGTCCTTTATGGGTACCTAAATTATTAGGTGCATTAGATGGACTTTTCCACCTCCTAAATTTAGTGCCCAACTTTCACAAAATAATTAAAATTCCTCATTGCTTTTGAATTCAATGGTTCAACATCAGCTTTTTTTTTTCTTTTATATTTATATTTATATTTTAAATTTTGGTTTAGTGTCAATTTCAATAATTTATTAGAGCGGTTTAATATTTGGTTTGTGTGTTCTCATTTGAAGTATTGTTTACAATTGTCAGTCTCAAGTAACCCAATAATTTTCGCTTGACAAATTTTTTGATCCTATTAGTCTAATTATGTTCAAAAGAGTAACTATTAAGATGGAAACATCTTATTCCTTTGAGTTCCTTTCAACTTTCATCATTTTTTCTCTTTTTTTTGTTATTGTTATTGTTCAAACTTGTCTACTTGTCTTACTTGATTCGTGTTAATGTAAGCATATGAAAGTCGAAGATCGATCGTTTAATACCTATATAGTATCGAGGAGTATGATTAGGATAATATTTACATGTCATCCAAATATTTTGACATTCTTATATTTTAATTGGAGTTTATAATTTTTATAATGAACTAACACTTGAACCTAAGTTTACTCGCTTCCAACTAGTAAAGATTCTTTTAGTTCACGCACTACATTCCATCATGCATGCTGTCCTTTTCATTCAAAAGAATATACCGAGTCCTAATGTTCTGTAGATACTAATTGGACTTCACATTCGAGTTTCGATTGGTATAGCATGCGATCACTAATGTATCTAACACTTGGAAGCTGACTTGTCGTGTTTAGAGTATGGAAGGTTTGACTGTGAAGGATCAACTATAAGCTTTTGGAGCAAGCAACAAAGTCAAAGGTGTAGATTGTTGAAGAGCGAGGCGTCAACACTGCATATTGTTGTGTGCATATATTCAACGGAGGCGTCAATCATAGGTTGCTCTATGTATTCTACATCATTTTCTTCATCTTAACATCGGCATAGTATGAGTATATTTCAATTGTAGCATCCAACAGAATGGAAACGTCGATGTTCATAACTCAAGTTAGCCGCCTTTCCAGAATACGTAAAGTCAAAGCTTCTCATCGCTCTGTCTCTCTCTCTCTCTCTGGTGCTCATTGTGGATGAGGTGCTTACAGGCGAATTCCAAGCAGTGGGTTGACCAGAAATCGAATGTGTCTTACCTGGAAGCCATTAATTAGCATGATCGGTCAAACTTAGATATGATAGACACCACTCAACCCAGAAGTCTAAACTACTTAAATATGATAGTTTAATTGACTCTTTCAATCCTTAGTCCTTTTCGAATCTTCATTTTACGTGTGAATTTGTTCCAAATATTTTCTTCTATTCGAATTGGCTTGTAAGGATATATCAAACACATGTTCATGACTGGTAGGATAAACTATGATTTTATCTATTTTTTTTTTTCAATTTTTGATTCATTTTTTTATGAATTATAGCTCATGTCATAGACTTAAGTGATTTTGTATAAGTCATGCAACTCTTTTATTACGTCCATAAGTAAAAGGTCGAAAAAAAAAAGAATTAGTGAAAGCAAATGTATGGATTAGCTATCGTGAATGATACCATATAGACAAGGAGAAACTTTATAGGCTTGAAATGATCTCATAATAAATGTCGCATAGATCCTTGTACTCGGGGATTAACCAAAATATTAACTAGGACAAAAAAATAAAATAAAAAATAAAACACCAAATTAGACTTTCATTCCACATCTTTTATAAATATATATATATATATATATATATATATATATATATATGATGAATTAAAAAAAAACTACATGTAAAAGATAAAATAAACAAATTCAAATGGCAAATCAATTTATCTCAAACTCTTTTAGTAA
This sequence comes from Musa acuminata AAA Group, assembly GCF_036884655.1. NCBI lineage: Eukaryota > Viridiplantae > Streptophyta > Magnoliopsida > Zingiberales > Musaceae > Musa > Musa acuminata. The sequence goes on from NC_088342.1 coordinate 44,975,037, forward strand.
TGATATATTATCCTATCCAAGGATTACTTACAAAAGTAATAATGTAATATTTATCTAATGTCCTAACATTTTCTCCAAAAAGTTCCATTGGAGATTATTGCCATCATAACCTGCTTTGGTAGACTTCAAGATGTGGAGAACTGGAAATCCTAATAAATTTCTTAGGTTACTTGCCTAAACATTATCTAACATATAAAGTATTATTGTCAGACATATAACTCACCTATTTATTTATTTTAATAAGCAATTCACCTATAAATTTTTTTGCAAATATCTATGATTAATCAATAATGTATGGAGGATCCTAAATAGTATATTTGCTGTTTATGAAGAGTCGATTGATGCTGCAGAAATGCTTGAAGTATTTGCAGAGCAGGTAGAATTGTGCATGTTGAATGAATGAGTACTCCGACCAAACAAAGAACACTGAGCTGCCACTTTAAGAGATTAGAGTCAGCTTTGTTGCACATTAACCCAACATAATCCTCCACCACCATAATTAATCTTCTCCTTCCTTCCCTGCGCACATCTTTATCAGTGTCTTAATTAACGTTTTATTCTTATCTTAATCCACACGAAAAGCCTTCGGTTTCCACCAGCTTGCAATTTTGTGTCCCCCACCTTTACTTGATAGATTCCATCTCTCATCAGTTTACATCATAAAAAGAGAGATGGAGGGAAAAGAACACTGCGGCTTTCTTTATCTGTAATGCATCATACACTCCTCATTCCAGTAGCTTCGACAGATAACCAAGATAAAGGCAATTAATAATGCTTAGCATGTAATGTTGGCAACCTTCATACACTCTCCCATCGTATATTATCATGTAATACAAATTATTCGTATGTGATTGTAGTATAATGCATTTGTACTCTGAAGGCTTTCTGGAACTCTTAGTTCGACTAATATATTAAGTTCATCACGATAAAGTCTTTCTTTGAACAGCTACGTCTTGTAAGAGCTGTTTTTATCTCAGCCTGTTCTTTCCTCTCCAAAGCACTATATTCTGTGAGTAGAGAGAGAGAGAGAGAGAGAGAGAGAGAGAGCTGGTTATCTTGATCATGAAGAGTAAGGAGTGGATCATAATTTATGAGCTTCTGATGGTGGAATGCTACTTAGGTAACCTCGATTCATCTCCCACACAAACTCTGGCAAGTATATTGTTGTGGCTGGTTCTCCATCGGTAGTTCCTTCTATCGATTCTTCGTGTTCTCGTCCTTTCAGTTGTTGCAATGGGGGGCAGACTCCAGCAGAAGGCTGAATCCACCATCCCCACTCCCACCTTCTCCCCTCCGGAAGCCAACAGAACAGGCATCGACAGCACCACATGGTGCGTGGCCCATCCGGGGGCTTCTCAGTTCGATCTCGAGAACGCACTTGATTGGGCCTGTGGAGTGGGTGGCGCCGACTGCTCCTCCGTGCAGCCGGGCGCCGCTTGTTACCAGCCGGACACCCTCCTCTCCCACGCCTCTTATGCCTTCAACAGCTACTACCAGCACAATGGCAACTCAGATGTTGCATGCAACTTCGGTGGGACTGCAACCATTACAAGCAGAGACCCAAGTAAGCTCGTTGATGGCAAGTCCTCTTAAGCTTTCTGTCCTGATCGACTCTTCAAATCAATAGACCTTTTGATTCATCTTTCTCACGTCATGGTAGGCTATGGATCCTGCAAGTATCTCAGCTCAGAGTGAGTAGCACTCCATGCTGTTTCTGCATACATTCGATTGCCGAGCACTTGGACTCTGCTTAGCAAGCTTCTTTTGATGGATGCAGGTCAGCTTCTGAGTCGTCAACGCTGTTTCAGATTGGCTTCCTCACGAAGATTTTGGAGATTTTGATCCTTTTGTGTTTGAACACTAGATTATGATGTGTCATCATAAGGATAATTGCATGTCAAAATCCACTGCGTTTCTTGTACGGCTCCTCTGGTTGAGCTCAAGTTGGCTGAACGTTCCATGATACTTAGCTTATTGTATTATGCAGTAAAAAATATGTTTATATTATGTCTTTGTCCCTTCTCTAACTATAACCAGTTTTGTAACCTAATAGTATTTTTCTTTTATTTTTCTAAAAAATACTCAAATATTCGACAATAATAATAGATAAAATTTAATTTATATTATGAAGATTTTGTATAGTTCGACACATATATGACTCCAAACCAGCGATTTCGGTTTCGATTTAAGTCTTTTCTTTGAATCAAAATTATTTTTTTTAATTTTTATTTTAAAAATATTTAATATTATTTTTTTTAAATTTAATATATATTTTTAATTGATCAAAACTATCGATTTCGATTTTCAACTTCACTTGGTTCAGTTTTGGTTTGAGTTAAGGCTAGGATTAATTATATATTACTCTTATAATTAGTTATTTTTAGTATTCTGATCCTTAAGTTATATTAAAATTTTTATAATTAATAAAATATTTAACTTTTTTTATTTATATTTTATTAAAATATTATAATATAAATTTTAAAAATATAAAGATCGAAATGATAAAAGATAACTAATTATAGGAATAATCTGTGCGCCGATCTTTTCGGATCCGGATCATCATTCAAGCGAATCCGGATCCTCTTACAGTGGACGAGAGAATCCATGAACCCTAGTTCGCGCTTTAAATACCCGTCGCCTCCCTCGGCGCCGCAAACCCCAATCCCTTCTCAGATTCCTCCCTCTATCGATTTGAACTCTTTCGTTTTGGTGCAGCGGAAGTAATTTTAGGGAGCCTGATGATACGGTTATGTCGCTGTTTTCTTCTTACAGTGTTCTGCGTTTCCCTCTTTCTTTACTCGTTCGAATTTAATGGGAGAAATGATGATTCAATTCCATAGTTTTTTTTTTCTCTGCAAGTCAGATGATGAATTATCACAAAACATGCACTACCATCTGATCTCCCTTCTACGCTTAATCGATTTGTTTTCTTTCTAAATGTTCGATTTTGTAGATAAAAATGTTGTTTTTAGTAGCGAAAATACTAAAGAAATAGATAGATTTGGTGTGCAGTCGATGATGAAGAATTAAGCAAGTCCTGATCTTTCTGTGATTATTACATTAATTATCACCATCTTTCGGCTGAGACTGCACGAATTTGTTCTTTAACTTTTCTTCCTGTTTTCCGATTTACGTCTATTATTCTGATATGATATGCGATCGGGTATCTGATGCTGAGCCTTAACTGTGGTGGCTCTGCATCTTGTTAGGGTGGCAGCGATGATGAACAGTTCTTGCGACACCGGTTGCTCTGTTTCTACCGTGAGCTTCCGGTTGCTCTGTCTATATCTTGTTCCCTTTCAATAAATTACATGGTCAAAGTCATAGAGCCATTGCGATTCACAAATATATTTTTGTCATGACGTATTGGAATTAAATGTGATCCAATAACATTTTTATGGAAAGTGGGTGGGAACAATCAAAGGTGGAATGACTTTATAATTAGTTAAATTATCTACGAATTATCTATATGTAATACTTAACATTTATAGACAAAAGAGTAAATTGTATTTGACAAAAAATATAATTCATAATTAGATTAATTATATATTATATTTTGTAGTTTGTTATTTTTAGTATTTTGATTGTTATATTTTAAAAAATTAAATTATTATTTTTATAATTATAAAACTAAAATATTTTTATTTATTTATTTTAGTAATATCGATTTTATTAATAGAAATATAAAAATATAAAATATAAAAGTAATATTAATATTTAGGATCGTTTTATGTTGATGTTGATGCATATATCAAAATTGATAACTATATTGATGTGGTAAAATAGTTTTTATCTTTTGGTTATTATTTTTCTCATTCATAGTAATCACTCGTGACTTTCAACGATATCGTTGTTCGTCATTATTGACGTTAAAATTATTTTTTTAATTTTTATTAATAAAATTTTGATGTTAAGATAAATAAATCTAGATATAAGGATATTAATATATTTATAATTATTTTTATAATTATAGAGATGACTACTAATATATCTATAATTATTTTTATAATCATAAGAATGTTAATATAATTTTTAAAAAAGGAATGATGAAAATATTAAAAATAGTTAATTATATCTAATTAGCTCTTAATAAAATGCTTACCGATTGGTGATTACGATAAGTATGAATATATTTGTATCTATTGAAAGGAACCAAATGGCACAAATATTATACGAAGTACGTCTTTCGAAAACAAACAAGTTGCATAAAACACAAAGGACGCCGCAACGGCGCATACGTACTGCATACAACCACGGGATAGATTCGATGAAATCTAATGAGACCCACAATCCTGATAGCGGTAACTAACCAAGATCATCAGAAGCAGTCGGAGATAGATTAATATGCCAAAGCTGTGTTCCTAGCGGCCATCAAGGTGCCGCCGCAGGTGGCGGAGTGAGGAAGGGGACGGCAGGCACCGTCGGGATGGAAGGAATGGCCGGGAATGAAGGCATCGGAGGAATCGTGAGCTTGGGGATACCTGCAGGCATAGGCGGCCACGTGACCTGTGGCACCATCGGCATCGGCGGCGCCGCTAGTGTAGGTATAGTCGGCACAACCGGCATCGGCGGCACAGTAAGCGTAGGAATGGCCGGTGCTGACGGCAGGGTTGGTACCGTCGGGGCTGCAGGTGCCTTGGCCGCGTCAAGCAAATGTCTTGCTGCATCGCATGTCATGAGGCTGGCCAGCGTAAGGACAGCTACGAGAATGCTCATCGTGCAGAAGCCAGCGTTAGAAGCCATGAGGGTATGGGGTGTATGTATATGGGTTTGGAGGTCTCGATGGTGGCGATGAAGATGAGAGGCTGGACATTTATAGTGGGAAGAGGATGGAGTTTGGGTCTGTGGTGGTGCAATTACCCTTGAATTAGAGCTCGGTGGTTGGCTCCCATGGCTGGTGTTTCGGTATGTGTTGGTGGGAAAGGACGAAGGTGACGTTTATTTTGTGTTGTTAGTTCACCTTCTCATCACTTGCGGTTGCTTTGATACTATAAAAAAGAAGAAAAACAAATCTGTCTCAAATCACAAGTTGCGTATTTTTCTGTGCTATTCTTCAATAATGAACATTAATATTTGATAATTATCTAAGTTTTTGTGACTTATTAGTCTTCGGCGGTTGTACTCTTTGTATTTAAAGAACATCTTCGAGTAGATATTTGACTATAGATCAATTTTCTAAAGTTACACGTCTAATTAAAAATTAATTAAGTGAATATATAACATTAATTTAACGTTGAAAGTGAACAAGATTAAGATTGATATAAGGATTTAAAAAATATATTATTATCAATTTTAGCTTAGATATTTTGATTAATGAACTAGGTTAAACGAAGTTGATAGGTTAGTTAGTCTAATTGATATTGGGTTATAATATTTAGTGCTAGAGTCGATTTAATATTTGGGTATGATGAGAAAACTCGAGTAGAAAATGACTATTCGTCGATGGAGTTTGAAGATTCATCATGGTATGGAGTTACCATTAGACTATGTCTTACATACATCATGTTAGGGTTGATCAATACTGTCTTGACAAAGATGTCAAACCCTTGAATGAAAAAAATTGTAACACTCTAATTAGTCTCACATCTCAAGATCATGATTGACTTATAATAGTTTGATCGGTATATTACTACCAACTTCAGCCTGAGTATTTTGGTTAAAGTTTAGATCAAACGAAGTTGATATGCTAGTTATCCTATTAAGCTCGGGTCTTAACATTTAGTATTAGAGTCGATCTAGTATTTAAACAGAGAAAGCTCGAGTAGAAAATGTTTACATGTGAATGAAGTCAGAGGATGTATCAAGGGTCTGATTTGAGCTATGCTAGATCTTGATGAGGACATCAAGTCTTTAAGCAACAAAGATTATAATATCCTTAGTTAGTCACATATCATGATACTATACATATTAATTTGATTAATTCTTTAAAAAAAATATTTTATTTTTCTTTGACTAAAACAATTTAGAAAAGGGTGATTGATTCCCTTCACCGCATCCATTTATTACCCTTATTTTTTATTTAACAAAAATATAAATTAAAAATAAATGGACAATTTTCCATTATTTTTATTTTTATTTTCCCTTCAATTGAATTGGTTCGATCCTTAAATTTATGATGTTAAGGCCATTTCAAACGCAATATAATGGATCTGATATTACCATAATATATAGCTAGTTTACATAAATATATAGAATCAATTTTAAATTCAGTTGCATTTATTTTGATATTATAGATAGTAAACTAATACTTTTGTATCAATACCTACTCAATAATAATAATAACATAAACGAAACTTATTAGTTATACCTTAAATGTACTTAAGTTTTCATAGTATAATCGCAAACTCCTACTTAATTGTTTTTTCTACATCCATAACTATTACTCACGACATTAAACTTTTCATTTTCCTTTCTTATTTCGTTATTCAATTCTCCTTCATTTATAATTTTTCATCAATTATTTTACTTAATACTTGTAATGTTTAGTAGTTCTTATGTTAACGTAAAGATGATAAATCCTACTAATGACTTTTTTTGTCTCAATAAATTTTTCTTAAAGTTGGAGAATTTGACCAAAAAAAAACTTTTTTTATTTTTTTATTTATTATTTTATATAAACCAATCCATTATTATCTGTTTCTTTTGTATTCCTTTTACCATCATGTAAAATGCTAATTAATACAAAATAATTTAATAATGCTTAGTGTATCATTTGGTCTAATGACCAAATGAATCATATTGGTCCAGTGAATCCTGTAATCATCCTGTCTAATAATTAAATAAATCATTTTGATTCAGTGAATCTAAAAGAATGTTGCAGAACCTAACATATTGGGTTCGACACAACCTTGGACTTCGAGACAGTATTAAGGTTAATATGATACTCTATTGAAATGTTTCGGAGCATATCAATATGGTATTAATGATATATAAAATATTTTAAAATATCTTAATGATACATGAAATATTTTAGAACATATCAATAATATATAAAATATTTTAAAATATATCGTATAAAATATTTTGAAGTATATTAATATGATATGAAATATTTCGAAACATATCACACGGTCGAAAATAAAACCGAAACTATCGGTGTGCCAGCAGGACTCGAATCTGTGATTCCGTACCCTACACAGCCGGGGCTTTTTTGGTGCACCGTCTAGCGTACCTTCCACTGATGGGGATAAAAAGAGGAATAACCTTTGTATAGGAACAAATACTAGAAGACCAAAATACGCAGCGGAATAAAATGGAAACACAATCAAACAGAACACCAAGATATACGTGGAAAACCCCTTCAATGTGAAGGGTAAAAACCACGGGGCAAACTAGAGATAATCCACTATGAGAATAATGAATATACAAATCTCAATCTCTTGCCCAAAACCCTAGCAACAACCACAAGAGAATAACTGGGATACAAGGATCACGTCACTGCCCACAATATCTAAAACCTCCCCAAGTAATCACAGCAAGAGTCTACTGTAGATTTGATCTAACCTGAGATGAGAACACTGCTAGATGATTGTGAACAGTCTCTCTGCGTTGTCCTTGTCTTCTTCCCTTTCTTTCTCTTCCTTTTCTGCCTTGATCTCCTTCTTCTCTTTGGAATCCCGTGGCCGTGGCCTCAAAGATCTGCCTCGTTGCTGCCTTTTTATAGCCTTAATCTGCCTCTAAAACGCAGCCACCACACCCCCCTAATCTTAATTAGGGTTAGGTTAAGAGAGGGTGTGGGCTGTGGGCTGATAAAGCCCACATGGGCTGAATATGGGCCATCAGCCCAACAACCTCCCCCTTCAGCCCATAAGGGAGGCTGTCCCATGACTCCTCAATGTGAAGCCATGCCGACCAACTGTCGGCATATCTCCTGTCTTTCTTTTGGTAAGGTCTTCGTCAACATGTCTGCTCCGTTGTCATCTGTATGAATTTTCTGAAGCTGCAACTGCTTCTCTTCAAATACATTTCGAATCCAGTGGTATCTGACATCTATATGCTTTGACTTGGAATGAAACATTGGGTTCTTACACAAATGGATGGCACTCTGGCTGTCACAATGCACCACATAATTTTCCTGTTTCAGCCCCAATTCTTGTAAGAATTCTTTCATCCATAACATTTCTTTGCATACCTCTGTAGCAGCAATATATTCTGCTTCTGTGGTGGAGAGAGCAATACACCTTTGTAACCTGGATTGCCATGACACAGCTCCCCCTGCAAAAGTAAGTACATAACCTGAAGTAGACTTCCTCGTATCTATATCTCTGGCCATATCTGCATCTGTGTAACCTGTCAACACAGGTGGTCCACCTCCAAAGCTTAAACAAACCTTAGAGCTCCCTCTGAGATATCTAAAAATCCACTTCACCGCTGCCCAGTGCTCTTTGCCTGGATTTGCAAGAAATCTGCTAGTAACACCCACTACATATGCGATGTCTGGCCTCGTACACACCATTGCATACATTAAACTTCCAACTGCTGAAGCATAAGGAACCTTTTGCATTTTCTCCTTCTCCTCATCACTTGACGGACTTTGTTCTGAGCACAACTTGAAGTGACCTGCAAGAGGAGAACCAACTGGCTTAGCATTGCTCATACTGAATCTTTCCAATACCTTCTCGATGTATTTCTCCTGTGACAACCAAATCTTCTTGTTTTTCCTGTCACGAGAAATCTGCATGCCTAGTATTTGCTTTGCTGGCCCCATGTCCTTCATTGCAAAAGACTCACTCATTTCCTTCTTCAACCTGTCAATTTTAGACATATCTTTCCCAAGAATAAGCATGTCATCAACATAAAGTAAGAGAATAATAAAATCCTCACCAAACCATTTGATGTACACACAATGATCTGAAGCCATTCTTTTGTATCCATTTTCTGTCATAAATGAATCAAACTTTCTGTACCACTGTCTTGGAGCTTGCTTAAGCCCATACAAGCTCTTCTTCAACTTGCAGACAAAATTATCTTTACCTTTGACTTTGAAGCCTTCTGGTTGCTCCATATAAATTTTCTCCTCCAAATCACCATGAAGGAAAGCTGTCTTCATATCTAACTGCTCAACCTCCAAGTTATGGCTAGCAGCAATACCAAGAGCAACACGAATAGAAGACATTTTAACAACAGGAGAAAATATCTCTTCAAAGTCAATACCTTTCTTTTGACCAAAGCCTTTCACAACCAATCTAGCTTTGTACTTTGGTTGAGAACAATATTCTTGAGTCTTCAACCTAAAAACCCACTTGTTCTTCAAGGCCTTCATTCCATTTGGTAGCAGCACCAAATCATAAGTGTGGTTCTTCTGAAGAGCATCCATCTCTTCCTGCATAGCAGCTAACCACTTCTCTTTCTGCTCACTCTCAACTGCTTCCTGGTAACTCTCTGGTTCACCTGCATCAGTAAGCATCACATACTCATTTGTAGAGTATCTTCTGGAAGGTTGACGTTGTCTAGAAGATCTTCTCAACTGAGGTTCTGTTGGAACTTGCTCTCCTACTTCTTCTTGCTCAACATGTCCTGCAGGTAAATCAACATCAGGCTCTACACTATTTTCCTGCACATCTCCCCCATCACCCTGATATACTGGAGGAGTAACTGGGTCACAATCTGCTAATCCTTCTGCAGAAGTCTTGGCTGGTGCCTTCTTCTTCAAATCCTCAAAGGTTTGATCCTCAAAGAAGATCACATCTCTGCTCCTGAACACCTTCTGCTTTTCTGGATCCCAAAGCCTGTAACCAAACTGATCATGTGAGTAACCAAGAAAAATACATTCTTTAGACTTACCATCCAGCTTGGACCTCTCATTATCCGGAACATGTGCAAATGCACGACAACCAAACACTTTCAAATGCCTGTAGGAAACATCTTTCCCTGACCATACATGCTCTGCAACATCACCATCTAAGGCTGTACATGGTGATAAGTTGATCACATCAACTGCAGTCCTCAAAGCCTCATCCCAAAACCTTTTGGGTAGCTTGGCCTGTGAAAGCATACATCTGATCTTTTCCATGATGGTGCGGTTCATCCTCTCTGCAATTGCATTATGCTGAGGTGTACCAGGAACTGTCATCTCATGTTGGATTCCATGTGACCTGCAATAGTCATTAAACAATCCTGTATACTCACCACCATTATCTGATCTTATGCATTTCAATTTCCTTTCTGTCTCCCTTTCAACCCTGGCATGAAACTCTTTAAAGACATTAATAACCTGATCTTTGGTCTTCAAAGCATAGGCCCAAACTTTCCTAGAAAAATCATCTATAAAAGTGACAAAATAAAGTGCACCACTTATACCAAGAACATCAACAGATCCACCAGGAGTTTTTGTCCTCAAAGGACCACATACATCTGTATAAACACGGTCTAAGGCATGCATTTTTCTAGACAAAGCAGCACTAGCAAATGAAACTCTATGTTGTTTACCAGCTAAACAATCAATACAAGGGTTCAGATGTATACCTCTGAGATCTGGTAATACCTCTCTCTTGGAAAGAGTTTGCAGCCCCTTCTCGCTCATGTGTCCCAATCGCCTATGCCACAACTCCATACTGAAGTCTTTCTCTATAGCATTTAACTGCTCACCATAAGCTTTAGCCTGCAACCTGTACAAAGTATGACATTTCTTTCCATTAGCTATAACAAGAGAACCCTTACTGAGTTTCCATTGCCCTCTGTGAAATCTGCTTTCATAGTCTTCATCATCTAGTCTTCCAACTGAAATTAAATTCAGCCTCAAGTCAACCACATGTCTCACATCCTTAAGTACCAACTTGCAGCCAAGGTTAGTCTTTAAATGGATATCACCCATGCCAATGATGTCTGCTGTGCCATAGTTGCCCATCTTGACAACACCAAAGTTTCCAGACCTGTATGTAGCAAAAAACTCCCTCCGAGGTGTAGCATGATAAGAAGCACCTGTGTCAATCACCCACTCAAGATCCTGACACACACAAGAAAAAATATCATCAGAAGGAGACAAAATCAAATAATCACCACCCTGCACTGTAGCTGTAGTATTATCCTTTGATTCTGTAGACTCCACTTCTTTTCCCTTTTTCTTGTTCTTTTTAGGTTGCTTACATTGGTTCTTGTAATGTCCTTTCTCACCACAGTTATAGCAAACAATATCTTTTCTTGATCTTGACTTGCTCCTACCCATACGTGAACTGCTTCTGAACTTTGACCTTCCTCTGTTCTCTGAGATAAGTGACTGTGAATCATTCTGAGATGTTGCTGAACTCTTTCTTCTCAACTCCTCATTCAACAAACTGCTTGTTACTTGACTCATAGTGACAATACCATCTGGCGCAGAATTACTGAGGGAAACCACCAGTGTCTCCCAACTTTCTGGTAATGAACTGAGAAGTAACAATGCCTGCAACTCATCATCAAGAGACATTTTCATAGAGGATAACTGGTTAGTAATACTCTGCATTTCATTCAAATGCTCAGCAATAGAAGCACATTCTCTATATTTTAGGTTCACAAGTTTTCTGATCAAAAAAGCTTTGTTGCCAGCTGTTTTTCTCTCATAGAGACTTTCCAATTTTTTCCAAAGAGAATATGCAGAAATTTCAGTAGAAACATGGTGAAAGACACTATCATCAAGCCATTGTCTAATAAACCCAATTGTTTTTCGATCTAACCTCTTCCACTCATCATCTGTCATAGTTGTAGGTTTTGCACTATCCCCCTGCAAAGGTCCATACAAATCTTTGCAATACAAGAGATCTTCCATTCTTGGTTTCCATATCATCCAATTATTTCCATTTAAACTAATCATGCGAGAAATATTACTGGCCTCCATGTTCAAATACAAAAATTAAATCACCAAAACCCCGCTCTGATACCAGTTGATGGGGATAAAAAGAGGAATAACCTTTGTATAGGAACAAATACTAGAAGACCAAAATACGCAGCGGAATAAAATGGAAACACAATCAAACAGAACACCAAGATATACGTGGAAAACCCCTTCAATGTGAAGGGTAAAAACCACGGGGCAAACTAGAGATAATCCACTATGAGAATAATGAATATACAAATCTCAATCTCTTGCCCAAAACCCTAGCAACAACCACAAGAGAATAACTGGGATACAAGGATCACGTCACTGCCCACAATATCTAAAACCTCCCCAAGTAATCACAGCAAGAGTCTACTGTAGATTTGATCTAACCTGAGATGAGAACACTGCTAGATGATTGTGAACAGTCTCTCTGCGTTGTCCTTGTCTTCTTCCCTTTCTTTCTCTTCCTTTTCTGCCTTGATCTCCTTCTTCTCTTTGGAATCCCGTGGCCGTGACCTCAAAGATCTGCCTCGTTGCTGCCTTTTTATAGCCTTAATCTGCCTCTAAAACGCAGCCACCACACCCCCCTAATCTTAATTAGGGTTAGGTTAAGAGAGGGTGTGGGCTGTGGGCTGATAAAGCCCACATGGGCTGAATATGGGCCATCAGCCCAACATCCACTGCTTCCTCTCCGCCTATTCTTCTCTCTCTTGTGGCCTCTTCACCTTCTTCTCTCTAATAATAGCGAGGGACAGGGAGTAATTCGTCTCCGTCGCAATGGCTTTCGTCTTATCGTATGTAAGTCCTCATTTATCTTTCCCGATCGAGCTTTTCATTTATCTTTCTGTAGATTGACGATATTCGATTTGTTCGTGTCTTTGTTGTGGTTGTTCTTGGTCGATGTGATAGCATGGGATGTAGTATTTTAGAGCATATGGTATTGATCGGATCTGTTTACCTGTCTAATGATGTTAATTTGTATTTGTTGGGACTTCTACTGGCGGAAGAATATGTTGTTTTCTATCTGCCTAATTTTATAGGATTTATAAGTTTGTTATTCTGATCAAATGGGTGAATAAATTGCCCACCAGATTATTCTCTCCTCTTTTAACTTGTAAGCGATTCTTGCATTCTTCAGTCTTCCTTTTGTTGAATAGCAAATCAAAGGAGTAAATGAGCTTCATCACTAGTTTTAGTTATATCCTTATTGATCTAACTAAATTATTTCTGGCCATGTATAATCTAGAAATCTTTGCTTGAAAAGTTAATCTCTGTAAATGTAACTTATTGTTCATTCTTATATTTCACTTGTCAGTAAAAAGTCTAAACAAAATGTCAACAGTAAAGAGAATTCACTTTTTTTTTTGTTTCCTCATAAAGTTTAAATCCGAAGTAGCTTGTTTTTCCTGTTAAGATTTATTTACTGTAGTATTTTGGGTGTCTCATATTATGTTCAATTATTAGTCAAATGCATCATCTGGAATGGGTGTTGCTGAGGATTGCAAAGAAACATTCCTATAACTTCAGAGGAAGAAAACTTATCGGTATGTGGTATTCAGTATCGATGAGAAGCAAAATCAGGTTGTTGTGGAGAAGACTGGTGCTGCCACTGAAAGCTATGATGATTTCTTGGCATCTCTACCTGAAAATGATTGTCGTTATGCCATCTATGATTTCGACTTTGTAACTGAAGAGAATTGTCAGAAAAGCAAAATTTTCTTCGTTGCCTGGTGAGATTCTTCATGCTAGATTATTTTCATTATGCCTTTTTTGTTGCTAGTATGCTGCGTCTCTCTAGATTTTATATGTATAGTATAAATCTTTAAATTGTGAAATTAAATTGGCAACATTCTAAAACATGTATGTGATTGTATTTAATTGTTGTCATTATCTGATGATAAATTAGAATAAACCTTGTAGATTGGATGGTTCCTTTATTTTGTCTTAGTTGGAATTGTATGGATACAGAACTTCCAACAATTGTAGTTGTTTGAGGTCCTGAAGAAGATATATGCATTCTAAAATCTAATTATCTCTATTTTTGTTCTTGAGAGTGAAACAGAAATGCAAGTTTTGTCTTATAAAACCAATGGGTATGACTAGATTTTTCATCTTCATTGTGTCAGCAAGACAATATTAATGATCTCATTTGTTGTATGTTGATTGATAATAAAGACCTCATGAAACAGCTCTCTTTAGTTAACAATGTGCATTTCTTTCATTATATTACATATTTTCTAGTGCTGTACAATCTTGCACATCCATTCTGATTATAATCGTAGTCTTTTCCTTGTTGTTTCTCCCATCAGGTCCCCATCTATTTCACGAATCCGAGCCAAGATGCTGTATGAAACCTCTAAGGATCGATTCAGAAGAGAGCTGGATGGAGTCCACTACGAGATTCAGGCTACTGATCCGTCAGAGATGGACCTTGAGATTCTCAGAGATCGAGCACATTAATCTCAGAGATCTTTAAGCCCAAGAAACTCCATTCAGAAATTGTTTTAGCTACTCATGCATTGTGGAGATTAGTGTTTAAGGTCTTAAGTCTTTAGTATTCGGTGCAATTGGGACATGCGTCTTAAACAATTTTAATCATCGGAAACTTCTGTTGATAAATGGTTGAGGCAAGCTGGTGTTCGTATAACCTCTAAGATGACATTAATTGTATGATTGTTAATTGGTGGTGGTGCTGTTTATATTCTTGATTGTCATAGCCTTGCCAAATTAACATTTTTATTGAGAGACAAACCCAAACAGATGCTCAGATGCTTATTATATGGGCCACTGGATATTGTAATATATAATGCTCATGATAGTATTAGAATCGCATGGTTCTCATTTTTTTGTTAGTGCAGATGACCAATTTGACATAAAAAAGAAAGAATTATATTTGTAATTCATTTTACTATTTATAATCTTATTTAATACTTTTAATATTTAAAATATTTTTTTTATAAATAAATATAAATATTATTATCTTTTTTTTTTCTCCTCGCGAGCGGGAGAGAGAGAGAGAGAGGGATTAGTGGCAAGTGCTACAATATGCCTTTAGATTGGGATTGCATCCACCGTTCATCTGAGCTGATGGCTTTGATAGGAGGGGCCAACAGCAAAGGGGATCTGATGGGAACCTCGCACCCAATTTGGGGAATCGGAAAAAGAGCCGGACAAAAGCACCCAGCTTCCGTCATCGCCCACTCCGGACCGCGTTAGGCACTGCTGCACCTCTGCCGACGGTTGCAGCTCCATTCCATCGGTGGCGGTGGACTTCTCCGCTTCTTCTTTTTCTCTGCCTCCCCCCACCCACTCCCACTGTTGTCATTGCGCTTCCTCCTCTTCCGTTTCCCGTCTTCCGACCTTCTACCGAGAGTGCGTGCGGAACAACAAATGACCGGGGGCCTCGTCGTCGTCGGCGGCGGCGGTGGCGGTGGCGGAGGTGGAGTGAACCCAACCCTTGTGAGAGTCATCCTGGCGGTGATGGCGCTTGGCCTCGCCGGCTACATCGTTGGACCCCCGCTCTACTGGCACCTCGCCGAAGCCTTCGGCCGTTCCTCTGCCTGCCCCCCTTGCGCCGCCTGCGATTGCTCCTCTCAGCCCCTCCTCTCCCTCCCCCAAGGTGCTCCCTCTCGCCCTCCCACCCGCTTTGCCTTTTTGCTCTCAGATCTGATGATGATCCAGTGCCTCTTCCCTGGTGGATCTTGAGTCGCGCTTTTCTTCGTTTCAAGATCTGATCAGGGGATCATTGGAATCACAACAACAGAGTGCTTTCTTTTTTTTGTTATCAATTTCTTCTAATTGTAACTATGGATCTTTTGTGTTTCTCTTTACAGAGCTGATCAATGTGTCCTTCACAGGTCAGTGTTTTTCTTTTCCCTTCGTATTTAATTGTTCATTCAGTATCGCATTTTATGTAAGTTAGATGGCAATGCACTATTTATCATTTCTAAATAGGTTAAGCTTCGACAATTTGATAGTTGTAAATTGGATGAAGTTGATTATTAATTTGAAAGAGTACTTTAGTATTCCTGATTTGCTTAATAGCAGTTGGTTCTGTGTTTCATGGTTAGAATTTGTAGCATGACCTTTTCTTTTTCCCTATGCAATACTGAAATAGTTGCTATTCTATGATCTGTATTTGATATCAGAAGTCAGCATGAGACATGCATGATGAAGATATATTCTTATCTTGCTGTGTTTCTGCTGTATCTAACATAGTGTTTCTATAGCATCCAATTAGTCATGTTTCATGGCAGTAGACCCATGCAACAATTACATCAGATTTGTCAAAACCAGTATGTATTTTGCATGTTATATATACATACTTCCATTTTTATGGTTATAATCATTCCTCTTTCATGTTGTACATCATGGAGTTGATAAGGTAAACACAAAAAGGGTTTCCCTTCTATGGTAAGAAAATGGCATCCCAAATCAACTATATTCCGAATTATGTTCTGTTTCATCATATATGTGGCTGCTTATGCCCTACAAAGGTCATAGTATTACCACCTCATATAAGGTTATGCTGCATCGATAGGTAGTTGTAATATACACATATTTATGTCCTACTGTCCCTAAAAATTTGAAGCGAGAATGGCATCTCTGGTTTATTTGTCATATTTGTTGCTATTTTTTTGTAATTTATTATTTTTTGCCCTCCATAATTTACTGCAGATATAGATTCCTATAGGAGGGTAAATGGCATCCTGTGAATTTCTGGTTTATCTGCAGTATAATCTGCCTATAAATAATTTAAAAATAAAATTTTGTTATCCTTGACTTTGTACTTTATCATGTATTACTTGAATGTTTAATTATGGATCACATGCAGCTGCATGAGTTCACATGCCCCATGCTATTTATGATTTCTTGACTGCCTGAATGTATCAGCTGCTTTTTAGAACACTGGTCAATTGTTGACACTTAAGGTCAGCATCTTTTTTAAGACAATGCATCAAATTTTCAAAGGGTTGAGGGTAAAGAAACTATAGAATAATCAATAAAAGATTGGTAGGAAAGACATAATTATTTTCCTTTTCTTGTGACATGGAGAGTATTCGTTTTGACATTTTAAGAACTCAAAGATTGTGTTTTGATATTGAAATTTAAAGCAAGTAGTCTATGTTGAAACTTTTAGACAGCACTAGATGATGCTGAAAAAGAAAGATCAGAAAGTTTGTAGCACAACTATCTATACGCAATTGTATAATCAACGTCCAAAGAGTGGTTATGTGACCATATATTCAGACATGGTCATATGAGCACCTTGCATAAATGCTTATGGAGACTTAATATATGGAATTACCAAATATATGGTCTCGGTTGCATATGTGGACAAAATAAATATATTGCTGCATATGCACTTGGCTTTTGATTTGGCCCTGTCACATATGAGTTACTGATAGTATAAACCTGAATATATATTTCTTTGTTATTTTAAGTATTTTAGTGCCAAGGCATAGTGACCGTAGAAGCAGCCACATATTGCCCATGAACTATGCAGTAATTGTCCAACCATTTACCATGTTCTTTTTTAAGCTTCTTGCTACAGATTAGAGTAAAATGGCACACAAAACCCAGCATACCACTTTTAAGTGGAAAGTTGCATATCCTCACACTCTGAAAATTTTCCTGCTTTAACTAAATTCTAACATTAAGAGAATGGTGTTGAATAGCATTTGCTAAATCTTCATTATATTTGTCGTCTCTGGTTTGCCTGCACTTGTGCATTGTTGCACTATCTAAAAGAGCTGGTTTTGTGATTTAACTAAGGGTTTATTCATGCAAAGGCATAGTTCACTTTGAATACATCTTGAGTATATCCATATACATCCTAAGAACTAGTAATTCTTTTCTTAAGTCGGTTGAAATGTATATTTATGTGCTCCGAGAACATATGAATTAACATGATTTGTCACTATGAAGAAGCCCCCCAAATAGTTCTTTCTTTCTATCTTGCTGAACAAAATTTTGGGTGTATGAAATGCCTAAGGCTAGAGAATAATCTAAACTTTCTGCTTATCATGATATGTTTATGTTTTTCAATTGATTTTGTTTACTGCAATTATATTCCGTTCTTTGTTTTTCATTGCAACTACCCATCTGGGAGCCTCTGAGCCCATTTCTTTGATGCAGATTGTGCAAAACGTGACCCAGAGGTCAGTGAAGAAATGGACAAGAATTTTACTGACCTTCTCGCAGAGGAATTGAAGTTGAGAGAGAAAGAGTCAACTGATGCTCAACATCGTGCTGATGTGACACTGCTCGAGGCAAAGAAGTTGGCATCACAGTATCAAAAGGAAGCTGACAAGTGCAACTCAGGGATGGATACTTGTGAGGAAGCTCGGGAAAAAGCTGAAACGGTACTGTTAGAACAAAAGAAATTAACTATGATTTGGGAGCAAAGAGCTCGGCAGCGTGGATGGAAAAAACCCCATGCTTTTCAAAGGTGATGATGTTCCATGTTTTGGTGCAATATCTTAGCTCTTGCTATCAAATGTATTGCTTGTTGTAGCCAAAGAAATCTGAAATTATCCATACAAGTTTATTTCTTGATGAAAAATGCACTAGAAAATATGTGGTCACAAATCATTAAATAGAACAAGATCTGTCACAAATTTCATTAGCTGGAAGATGATCGATTACATTGTGATTTAGTTCTTGGCATAACATCCCAGTACTCAACATTGTTTTTTCTTGTGTTGGATCTCATTTGTGTAATGTTTTTGTTGTGTGAAGATTGATACCCTCCCAAATTAGTGGCTTATTTATTTACTATTATTTTTTTGCAGATTACAGCAAGTGATTATATAACATCCTTATTTGAACAAAGAACAAATTTTTTTTTTTATTTCGAGTAAAATATTTATATTTAATGGTATAAAATTTTTGAAGATGTTATCTAGCATTAGCTGCTAAAGATTTTATCGAATGATTGTAAGATCACTATATTATTTAAAATATAGTTAGTCCCTTTTTATATATCTCAGTCAGATGTAAAGTTTTGATATGCCATGTTCCATATGCGTCAAAATATTTCACATATGATCAATAAGCTTTGATATATAATGTAACATATGCATCAATCTATTGTTAATCTATTGTTTTCATAGATTGGAATACATTTTTATGGGCCACCTATTAAGTTTGTTCTTCTATTTCCATCTAACAAGCAGTGCAACCAACCACTTAGAAGGAAAAAAAAAAGAAAGCCCTCAAACTAATTGTTAGAGAATAGAAAACAAAACAAAGAGAAGCAACAATACAAGTATTCCATGATAAAGACTATGCGTCATATTACTAGAATCTAAGAAATAGGAAATATAATCAGATTGCTGTCATCGTCGTGGAAAGAATTAGACGTAGAAGTTGCATTATCATCCAAAAGATGATGAACATTACATTACGAAGTCGCAGTCTGTCCACAGACTGATACAACCTTTATTGCTACTACAAAGGAGAATTCCAAATGCGCGAAAGACTCGGTAGGTAAACAGAAGGCAATCGTCTGCATGCGCAGGACGCATACTTGACATGCATGGATGGATGGTGGCGCACACTGCAGCACGATTTGTCGTTGCTGCTCGGCTACAGCTGGAGCGCCGCCTGCTGCTGCTGTTGCTGAGGAAGAAGGCTCATCACTCTCTTGCAGGCCATGATGGGCTCCCCGGAAAGCGAGATCACCGGGAGGTTGTCGCAGTTGCAGATCTCGATCATGAAGCCGTCCGGGTCATGGAAGAATAGCTGGTCCACGTAGATCCCACCTTCCTCCACTCGACGTTGGATGTAAGGGATTCCCATCTCTTTCAGCTTCCCCTCCACCATGCTCAAGCTCTCGCACTGCAGCAGGTAAGGAACGAACTCAGTCGACGCATCTTATTCGTTAGGTAACGCAAGATAAAATACGTGTCAATCGCGACTGATGACAACCATTTCTATGAGCTGTGTGTGCTGCAGCATCACACCCAGCCCTTTTCGCAACCATGTCAAATGATGATGATTATTGTGAAGCTCACAAGGCTCCAAGATGAATTCTTTTGCTCGTCTTTATCTTGAACTCAGTGCAATACAAAAGAATTAGGTGGGTGTAGAGATTGAATCGTGATGACACTGATTTATCTACTACTGCTTTTGGATGTGAGTTGTCATGCAATTGCGTTGGTATCGATCACCGATCATACCGTCGTCTTGTAGCTATAGAAAGGTGTGAAAGGAAGCAAGGAAGAAATGCTTTTTTCTCCTCTGCTCCTCTAACTAAGAAACAGTCTACACAATCTCCTAAAATAATATGAAACGATTACCTGGAAGGAGATGTGGTTGTCCTTGGGGTTAATCTCCTTCTTCCTCGGCATCTTCTCGGGGTCTTCAGATTGCAATAAGTGGATGCCGATTCCGTAGTTGAACAACCTGTGCATCAGAAGAACACAAGGAAAACCGGTTGATGGAAAGAGGAGACAGAATTCCATGAATTCTCCATGCCGAAGAATGAAATGTTGTGGCCATAGATCACGCCAGGAGACTAAACTTACCAGGCACCAGTAAAATCGAAGGATCCCGGCCTCCTGATGGGGAGGAAGCCGAGCACATTCTGGTAAAAGTCAAGTGATCTCTCCACTGATCTGCAGACCAAGGAGATGTGATTCAAGGAAGCCAGCGGCAGCGCGCCACCTTTAGCACCCAACATCTTGTGAAAGCTGTTTGTTTGATGGAGAGAACAAAGAGAGCTCGGAACGTGCTTTGAGGTGGATAGAAGCTATGTCGCAGGGGATATATATTGATATGCAACACAGGGGGGATTCACGACGACTTTGTCCAATCCGTAACGACGACAGGTTGCCTAACCTGACGTGGACGATGCATGTGATTATGACACGTGGATCCAACTAAGCACACGTTATCTATAGGATTCCACATTTAGTGTTGCCTGCTAAGCTCCAAGTCACCTTCTATATATATATATATATATATATATATATATATATATATATATATATATATATATATATATATATATATATATTAGTTATCCTTCGGTAGGCCAACACCATACCACATCAACATTCTCCAAATAGAAACACAAAAGACAATCGATCGATTATCGAGTTATTTTTGCTGTAAAATATTTATAATAAAATTATCAAAAAATCATAAGATCCGATTATAAATTGGTTCCTAAAAAATATTTGTAGAAATATTTTCAAAAGACTAAAAGGTAACGATAAACCTGACTTTCTATAAAATATTCATAGAAATATTTTTAAAAACTAAAAGCATAGTTTCAGATGATTATAAACTATCTTTTCTAGAATAAAAGGTATAATCAAATATTAAATTAAGCATCGAATGAATTAGTTCGAAAAACCTCTTTTATACCCGAACAAAATAAGAAAAATCATGACTCGTAGAAGCATGTAATTAAAATTGCAATCTTTAGTCTGACTTGCAATTTCTTTTGGATATTAAAATGTTATAGTCAAACTGATGACTCATGGAAACAGGTAATTAAAATTGAATCATACGCTCTATGCTTTGGATTTATGTTCCCCTTCCTGTGTACATCCATGTGCAAGCACATGACTTCACCGGCATATATTATACGCACGAGAAATAAATCACCGATGGTGTCTCACATATTTTATATTGAATTGTTTTGTGCTTCATGGTAGAATAATCTACAGCTCAATTAGAGTTGGATGTGAGATTGACAGATAATAAAAATTTGGTAAAAGGATAATTTCAACATTCATTCAGTTTTAAATGATATTATCGATAAAAAAATATTGAGACAAATAAGATTATTTATTTTATTTTTAAATTATAGGGATCAAAATATAAATTTTGTAAATATAAATCAAAATTGATTTTTTTTATTTTTGTTAATATTTAATATATTTTTTTTCTTTCATTTGGAATCGAATCATCGATCGATTTTAATTTTGATTGAATTGGTTTACATAAAGCTGGGTGAATTGGATCGACAACAAATGTGCCTTTGAGCTCTTACCTAATAAAAGTTACTCGAGATGAGCTTCCACAACACAAGATGATAGATTGTTTTGGCCACCACTTCGGTCTTATAATAAGTACTCTGACAACAATGCATGCATTACCGCCCACAGAAAGTTACTTAGCGCCCAAAGATTGCATAGAACTCCAGTAATGTTGATGGCCTCATTTTGACTTAACTATTACTAATAGCTTGTAGTTCTGCAATCCCAGACTTTGGTACCATGTTGATCTATGTGGAAACAGTGATATGTATCATATTAGAACAATAGTGGGTGATAGTCTAGTATATTAAGAAAGCTTCATCATCAGTTGATGTATAAGTCAATCACTGTAGCCTACTAACAAGAGACATCAGCTCCATTCATTGACCTATGGCAAAAGATGTGACTGAATTGACTAGAGGATTGCTGACACAGCATGGCAATTTGGTTTTCTTCCTGAAGCTGAACAGTTTAGGCATCCAGAGAAATGATGCTACAATGCTCAATCCAAGCTTGTTATTTAATTGATGACTCAATTCATATTCCAACAATCTCCAAGTGTTTCAAGACAAAACATATAGATCATGAAGCTGCTCTCCGTAATAATGCTGGTAATGACTAAGATCAACACAAAGATCCCAGCCTTGTAGAGTACATGCAGTCCTAGTAATACATATACTGCTCTCTTTTATTTATTTACTAAATCTCATTTTCTCATAATCAGATCTCCGCAACGCCGATGGAGGAGGATGATCTGGGACAATGGTTGAAGCCATACCAGATGCCATTAGGGAGAGGGGTACCGTAGTAGAAGCTGATGGCACGGCTAACATGGGGCTCATAGACCTGGACCCACTCTGGTGTCCACCCATCCCATCCATCCCGCCGCAAGTATAGATAGCATATTCCATACCCACATGGCCCTTGGATCTTGAAAGTATCGGTGGAGCAACGTTCGAATGCACCCGATGATGGATCATCCAGCCTTGGTGCATATACCTTAATCACAAGAAATAAAGGTAACATTCATATACTACATTTCATGGATCTCTTTCATACAGAAGTTTTAAATTGAATAAACAATATAAATATATTTATCAATGTAAGTTATGTTGGTCACACAACTTAGAAACCAATTAAAATCATACACAATAGCTCAGATATTGGCACATCACCGCATTCTCAGTCTCATATATTCATGAGGCTATTGTGTATGAAACCAACAGAAAGATTTTTCAAAGCTATGCCCAAACTCTAGCGTAGAGAATGGGCAAAAATGATTTGCTTACTCCACTAACAAAAGTAGAAAGGGAATTTGATGACAGAAACCATACTTTCATGTGTCGGAAAAGAAAAATTATAGGATCTAGATGGGCACTGTTGTATAAATTTTAGGAGAAAATTCAAGCAACAAGTACATAAATAGGACTAATTAATTATATCAAGAATGGATTTGAAGAAAAAAGAAGAAACAGTTCAAGAAATGCTACACAGTCAAATTACGAGACTTAATAAGTTTGGACTGCACATAAAAGCTTAAGACAGACCTATACATAGAATCAATATTGCAAAGAGTGGATAATTGAGAAAGTTTATGGCAGTAATATACCATTTAATGTTAATCTTGATGATTTGAATAGCATTCAAAAAAAGGTTTCAGCAAGTTATCAGATTGATATGGCACTATACTAGGCTGTACATCTGCATAAATCATCTCATAGCCTAAAGAAATAAACTAAAAAAATGAGGACGGGGTAATACCGAAGTGTATGTTCCATTATCAGTTTTTGTGAATCAATAAAGCCAGGCGGTACATACAGGTGATGGATATTTCAAACCAATGGTTGAACTTTGGATTAAAGAAAATTTTCCTGAAATCAATAAGAAGATTGTCAATTATGATGATTATCTAGGCTTTCAAGAGGCATACAGTTGAGAAAATCAAGTAACAAAGAAGATGGAAATGGTACCTAGTAGCCTCACACCATCGATCTTAAGACCCTCGTGTTTGATTCATAAAACCAAAAGAACTCTGGGAGAAACTCATCCTACAATATGCAGTACCATACCCCAATTAAACTGCAGAGCCATTTCTACTCCTTGAAGAATCATCCCGTGCCCGTATTGGGTAGTCTCTGTCAAATTTGTTAGTTTTGCTCTAATTGTATGTCGTCAATCAACTCCCATTTTAGTTAATGTGCACTAAAATGCTTTTCAGACTTCAGAGAACTCAACACTAAATGCCTCATCAATTGCGTTAAACTTTTTTCTTCATAGATTGGTTTGTACAATTATAACCTACATTTTCATGTCAATAAGCATGCTTAGAGTGGTATCTTGAGTGTTTCATGTTTTCTTGTTGTATTTGATCCTTATAAATAGTTCATTTCTTGCCTAAAGACTTTCCTGGATATTCTTAGACCACAATCAGGGTAAAGTTTTCATATAAGTTCTAGTTTTTAACAACAAAACATTTATGACCCCTTTCGGTTCATGATCTTGTTGGATTTTTCTCACCTTGATTCACATTTGATTTCTGTTCTCAGATCACCATCACCCTTCAATACATTAACATAAGAGAGAAAACAACTCAAAAAAGAAAAAAAAATGAAATTTTTAGGGATAAATTAAGTTACTATGCACCAGTCTTACTGTTATCATACTAGCAAATGGAGCATCTTGTAGCAAGATTCATTTTTTTTCTTTTTAAGAAAAAAAAAAGGCATTTCCTCTTCTAATCCAGTAGGTGATATATTATGGGTGAAACCTGGATGAAATACCAAATTCGCAAATGTGACCATTAGCCCAACTGATGGGCTATTTACATCAGGAGTGACATGTTGGCACAAACACAGAGCAGAGAATATGTTAAAAGGTAATGAGTCTACATGTAAACATAATAATGTGTAAAAACTTTGAGAATAAAAAAAAGATTATTTTTTTACAAGCCAAAGGAATTATACAGAAATTAACACCTCGGAAAGGAAAAGGGCGCACTGAAATTTTATCTATTTCTTCAAAATAATAAGTAAGATAAGAACTCAGAAAAGCATAATAAATAGATACCTCGTTGTGGTAAGCATCACCGAAAGCGAGGCTGATCCGATCAGTGGTGAAGCGCCTGGAAGAGCACTTGGTTTTTATCTTCACAGTGTAGGAACATCCCCACCCGATCTCCTCCTTCGATAAGGATCAATGCAGTAACCAAACAGAAGCAAGCTTCTTGAGCAACAAAAATAGGTTTCTTTTCGTAAAGCAAAGGAAGATAACCTCGATCCCATGTGTACCTTGATCTCTTGGATCTTGAAGGAAGGGAACGCCCGCGGGCGCGGATCGACGGGTAAGGATTCACAGGAGATGAGGAAAAAGATTGGTGACGACAGCAAGATGAGGAAGAGGAGGAGAAAGGACCTCAAGGGATTGCCCATTTCAGCTTCCTCTTTCGTCTCCGTTCTCGGTACCCCTTTTACCGACAGAAGATGCCGGAAACCCGAACGCTTGTGTTCATGGCACTCACTCGCCGCACCTGCCAAAGAAGGCCCCCCATCGGAAGGGTAAATTAGTCATCTTACCTCCACACAATCGGATGCCAGTAGGGATTAACTACACTGTGTACGATTCCGAACGATGATCTGATGTCGCCACGTGGTTCGCGAAATGCGGAAAGACGGTTTACCCGCCCGTGATGGCTAATTATAAGGAGTTGTTGCCAAAGACCGACTCCTTATAATTAGTCGATTTTGCTAAAAAGTTATAAATATTTTTTGATCCAATGAGAATATTTTGGATAATATTTAATTTCTTTTTCGTGCCTTCAAATAATCAATGTGACGTATGTTTCAGAGTCACAAATTGTATAGCTCATCGGCTCGTCAATTTTAGAATTGTCTGCTTCTCACCCATCAGTTTGTTATCTCAATTTAGTATTAATGATATTTTATTTTTTTCAAAGAATACAGGTTTAGCTGATGACAGTACAAAAATTATCCTCATATTTTAATAATATGGAAAGCGGAAGCAAAATCGATAAATAAATAAATAATTTAAAGTTTATAAAAATAAAGTATTTTTAAAAATTAGACTTAAATGAGTTTGATACCAGAATTTTACTAATCGTTATGGGGAGAGTATCATTGATTGTGAGTCGGCTCGATTTAGTCTGGACCCAAAGGCATAACGATGACCTCACATGGTAGTCTTGCAAGATAGTTAATGCAGCATTAAGATACTCAAGATGGTCTTCAGGTGGTCCGAGATTGTCGGTAAATTCCTACACAAAGGTCAGCATCGGAGGGAATTTTCCGACTTGACCCCTCTGATGCTCAAGTTAATTTTTGAGGTGTTATATAATGTAAAGGGATTTCTTGGAGAGAGGCCCGACACCTAGGCTAGTGTCGGGGGTCGACTTTTATACCTATTTAGCCGAGGGAAGAACTTGCAACGATCGTAATACCCTCTCTTTAGCATTTTGTCCATAGGGGCTACAGGTCTAAATAGCCTCCCGTGGACTGTTGTCCATGGGGCCGACCAAGGGGGGGGGGGGGAGCAAGCTCGAACAGTCACCCATAAATTACTATCCACGAAGGCTTTGAAGTCATATACACCACAAGAGGCACCACAAGAAAAACCTAAGTGTTTACTTTGGGTTTAAGTCCACACTCAGTTAAATAGTTTGGGCTTACAGTTTGAGTTTTTCTTGTTTAGTATTTTCGGGTGTTTTATGGCCTAGGAACATCTTCCTAAGGCATTTGTAATTGTCCCTTTTATAGTAGTGATTTGCTCCTCTTTCGTCCGTGGATGTAGGTTAAAGTCAATTGACCGAACCATGTAAATCTTGTGTTTTTGTCGCTTTTATCTTTTCCGCTTTATTATCTTTGTTGGGTTGCCAAAATTACCTTTTGGTAAATTTCCTGGGGCTAGCTCTAACAAACTGGTATCAGAGCCTGGTTCCGGGATCTTTTGGCAACGATGACAATAACAAAGATCGTTATCGAGAAATTCGACAGAAATGTCAACTTCGGTATGTGGCAACTCAAGATGGAGGCCATTCTGATTCAATACGGAGTTGATTTAGCATTACAAGGAGCTGAGAACATTCCAGATGGTACGTCAAAGGAAGATCTTGCGGGTATGGAAAAGAAGGCCCGATCCAACATTATTATAAATCTCTCTGACGAGGTTTTACGAGAGGTAGCTACGGAGACTACGACTAAGGGCATGTGGGACAAGCTTAAAGCCTTGTATATGAAGAGGATAGTAGAGAATCGTCTCTACTTAAAACAGAGTTTGTATATGCTTCGGATGACTGAAGGTACATCTATACTCTCACATCTTGATAAGTTTGATTCCTTGGCTATGGATTTGGAGAATATAGATGCAAAAATTGATGATGAGGATAAGGCCCTATTACTTTTGTGTTCTCTTCCCCAATCTTTTAAGTATTTTCGTGATACTATGATTTATGGAAAAGAAATAATTTCGTATCAAGAAATTAAATCTGCACTAAAATCTAAGGAGCAAATAGACAGAGATATCATTGGGGAAAGTAGAGGGAATCATGCTGAAGGTCTGGTTGTTAGGGGGAGAATAGATAAAAGAGAATTTGACAATAGTAGATCTAAATCTAGATCTAAATCCAGACATAGAAATTTAGAATGCAGATATTGTCATAAAATGAGGCACATTAAGGCTAATTGCTTTAAATTAAAAAATAAATTAAAGCAAAAAAAATTTATTGAGAAAACTACTGAGTCTACTGAAACTAGTGTAGCAGCTGATGAGAATGATGGAAATATTTTCTTTGCTACTAATGACAGGACGAAGTCTAAAAATGAATAGATTTTAGATTCAGGTTGTTCTTATCGCATGTGTCCTAATAGAGATTTATTTTCCGCATATGAATCTTGTAATTGTGAAATTGTTTTGATGGGCAATAATGCAACATGTGATATTATTGGTAGAGGAATAATTCGAATTAAAATGCATGATGGTATTATGAGGACGCTCACTAATGTTAGACATGTTCCTGATTTAAAAACGAATCACATCTCTTTAGGCACCCTAGAGGCCCTTAGGGGTAAATACACAGCTGAATGTGGAGTTATGAAAGTTTCTAGAAGTTCCATTGTTGTTATGAAAGCTTGTAGGTCTGGTAGCTTGTATATTTTGTAGGGAACTATTGTCACAGGCTCAGTTGCAGTCTCGTCATCATCATTGTCTGATTCTGACATCACCAAATTATGGCATATGCGTTTGGGTCATATGAGTGAAAAATGTTTGAGCATATTGAGCAAAAGGGGTCTACTTTACGGACAGAGTATTGGGCCACTGGATTTTTGTGAACACTGTATTTTTGGAAAGCAGAAAAGAGTCAGCTTCAATTCTCCGGCAGTTCACAAACCGAAAGGTACTCTTGACTATATTCATTCAGACCTTTGGGGTCCAGCTCATGTTTAGTCTAAGGGTGGTGCCAGGTATATGTTGACTTTTCATTGACGATTATTCCAAGAAAGTTTGGGTTTATTTTTTGAAGCATAAAAATGATATTTTTCTAATTTTTAAACAATGGAAGGCTTTGATTGAGAAGCAGACAGGTAAACATATTAAGCGGCTTCAAATAGATAATGCCATGAAATTTTGTGAAGGTAACTTTAATAAATTTTATAAAAATGAATGAATCGTTCGGCATCGCACTGTTAGGATGACGCCTCAGCAAAATGGTGTGGCCGAACGTATGAACAGAACACTCTCGAAGAGAGCAAGGTGTATGATCTCAAATGCAGGGTTGACAAAGGACTTTTGGGAAGAGGCGATTAATATGGTCTGTTACGTTGTCAACCGTGCTCCTTCTGCAGCGTCGTGGAACGACTATGCATCATTTTACTAGAATATAATAAGTAGGAAATATAATCAGCTTGCTGTCATCGTCGTGGAAAGAATTAGACGTAGAAATTGCATTCTCACCCAAAAGATGATGAACATTACATTACGAAGTCGCAGCCTGTCCACAGACTGATACAACCTTTATTGCTACTACAAAGGAGAATTCCAAATGCGCGAAAGACTCGGTAGGTAAACAGAAGGCAATCGTCTGCATGCGCAGGACGCATCCTTGACATGCATGGATGGATGGTGGCGCACACTGCAGCACCATTTGTCGTTGCTGCTTGGCTACAGCTGGAGCGCCGCCTTCTGCTGCTGTTGCTGAGGAAGAAGGCTCATCACTCTCTTGCAGGCCATGATGGGCTCCCCGGAAAGCGAGATCACCGGGAGGTTGTCGCAGTTGCAGATCTCGTTCATGAAGCCGTCCGGGTCATGGAAGAATAGCTGGTCCACGTAGATCCCACCTTCCTCCACTCGACGTTGGATGTAAGGGATTCCCATCTCTTTCAGCTTCCCCTCCACCATGCTCAAGCTCTCGCACTGCAGCAGGTAAGGAACGAACTCAGTCGACGCATCTTATTCGTTAGGTAACGCAAGATAAAATACGTGTCAATAGCGACTGATGACAACCATTTCTATGAGCTGTGTGTGCTGCAGCATCACACCCAGCCCTTTTCGCGACCATGTCAAATGATGATGATTATTGTGAAGCTCACAAGGCTCCAAGTTGAATTCTTTTGCTCGTCTTTATCTTGAACTCAGTGCAATGCAAAAGGCTTAGGTGGGTGTAGAGATTGAATTGTGATGACACTGATTTATCTACTACTGCTTTTGGATGTGAGTTGTCATGCAATTGCGTTGGTATCGATCACCGATCATACCGTCGTCTTGTAGCTATAGAAAGGTGTGAAAGGAAGCAAGGAAGAAATGCTTTTTTCTCCTCTGCTCCTCTAACTAAGAAACAGTCTACACAATCTCCTAAAATAATATGAAACGATTACCTGGAAGGAGATGTGGTTGTCCTTGGGGTTAATCTCCTTCTTCCTCGGCATCTTCTCGGGGTCTTCAGATTGCAATAAGTGGATGCCGATTCCGTAGTTGAACAACCTGTGCATCAGAAGAACACAAGGAAAACCGGTTGATGGAAAGAGGAGACAGAATTCCATGAATTCTCCATGCCGAAGAATGAAATGTTGTGGCCATGGATCACGCCAGGAGACATTAACTTACCAGGCACCAGTAAAATCGAAGGATCCCGGCCTCCTGATGGGGAGGAAGCCGAGCACATTCTGGTAAAAGTCAAGTGATCTCTCCACTGATCTGCAGACCAAGGAGATGTGATTCAAGGAAGCCAGCGGCAGCGCGCCACCTTTAGCACCCAACATCTTGTGAAAGCTGTTTGTTTGATGGAGAGAACAAAGAGAGCTCGGAACGTGCTTTGAGGTGGATAGAAGCTATGTCGCCGGGGATATATATTGATACGCAACACGGGGGATTCACGACGACTTTGTCCGATCCGTAACGACGACAGGTTGCCTAACCTGACGTGGACGATGCATGTGATTATGACACGTGGATCCAACTAAGCACACGTTATCTATAGGATTCCACATTTAGTGTTGCCTGCTAAGCTCCAAGTCACCTTCTATATATATACATATATATATATATATAACATAAATTAGTTATCCTTCGTTAGGCCAACACCATCCCACATCGATATTCTCGAAATAGAAACACAAAAGACAACGGATCGATTATCGAGTTGTTTTTGCTGTAAAATATTTATAATAAAATTATCAAAAAATCATAAGATCCGATTATAAATTGGTTCCTAAAAAATATTCGTGGGAATATTTTCAAAAGACTAAAAGTCATCTTGATAGATGATAAAGGACTTTCTATTGAATATTCGTAGAAATATTTTCAAAAACTAAAAAAATAGTTTCAGATAATTATAAACTATCTTTTCTAGAAAAAAAAGGTACAATCAAACATTAAATTAAGCATCAGATGAATTGGTTCGAAAAATCTCTTCTGATATCGATCTTTATACCCGAACAAAATAAGAAAAATCATGACTCGTAGAAGCAGGTAATTAAAATTGCAATCTTTAGTCTGACTTACAATTTCTTTCGGATATTAAAATGTTATGGTCAAACTGATGACTCGTTGAAGCAGGTAATTAAAATTGAATCAAGCACATGACTTCACCAGCATATATGCGCACGAGAAATAAATCGCCAACGGTGTCTCATGGTAGAATAATCTACGGCTCAAGTAGAGTTGGATGTGAGAATGACAGATAATAAAAATTTGGTAAAAGGATAATTTCAACATTCATTCAGTTTTAAATGATTTTATCGATAAAAAATATTAAGACAAATAAGATTATTTATTTTACTTTTAAATTATAGGGATCCTAATATAATTTTTTTAAATATAAATCAAAATAGAATCAAAATTTTTGGTAATATTTAATATTTATTTTTTTTTCTTTCATTTGGAATCAAATCATCGATCGATTTTAATTTTGATTGAATTGGTCTACATAAAGCTGGGTGAATTGGATCGACAACAAATGTCCCTTTCAGCTCTTACCTAGTAAAAGTTGCTCGAGATGAGCTTCCACAACACAAGATGATAGATTGCTTTGGCCACCACTTCGGTCGTATAATAAGTACTCTTACATAAAATCATCATACGCTAGCATCATCAAACATGCCCACAAGGCCTGACGACATATCTTATTTCTAAGCTATTGTTTAGTAGCTATACGAGTGTAAATCGAAGTCCTAATAACGGAGCAAAAACTATGAGACGAGTTTGCTGACAACAACGCATGCATTACCGCCCACAGAAAGCTACTTAGCGCCCAAAGATTGCATAGAACTCTAGTAATGTTGATGGCCTCATTTTGACTTAACTATTACTAATAGCTTGTAGTTCTGCAATCCCAGACTTTGGTACCATGTTGATCTATGTGGAAACAGTGATATGTATCATATTAAAACAATAGTGGGTGATAGTCTAGTATATTAAGAAAGCTTCATCATCAGTTGATGTACAAGTCAATCACAGTAGCCTACTAACAAGAGACATCAGCTCCATTCATTGACCTATGGCAAAAGATGTGACTGAATTGACTAGAGGATTGCTGACACAGCATGGCAATTTGGTTTTCTTCCTGAAGCTGAACAGTTTAGGCATCCAGTGAAATGATGCTACAATGCTCAATACAAGCTTGTTATTTAATTGATGACTCAATTGATATTCCAACAATCTCCAAGTGTTTCAAGACAAACATATATATCATGAAGCTGCTCTCGGTAATAATGCTGGTAATGACTAAGATCAACACAAAGATCCCAGCCTCGTAGAGTACATGCAGTCCTAGTAATACATATACTGCTCTCCTTTATTTATTTACTAAATCTCACTTTCTCATAATCAGATCTCCGCAACGCCGATGGAGGAGGATGATCTGGGACAATGGTTGAAGCCATACCAGATGCCATTAGGGAGACGGGTACCGTAGTAGAAGCTGATGGCACGGCTAACATGGGGCTCATTGACCTGGACCCACTCTGGTGTCCACCCATCCCATCCATCCCGCCGCAATTATAGATAGCATATTCCATACCCACATGGCCCTTGGATCTTGAAAGTATCGGTGGAGCAACGTTCGAATGCACCCGATGATGGATCATCCAGCCTTGGTGCATATACCTTAATAGAAATAAAGGTAACATTCATATACTACATTTCATCGATCTCTTTCATAAATAAGTTTTAAATTGAATAAACAATATAAATATATTTATCAATGTATGTTATGTTGGTCACACAACTTAGAAACCAATTAAAATCAGACACAATAGCTCAGATATTGGCACATCACCACATTCTCAGTCTCATATATTCATGAGACTATTCTGTGTACGAAACCAACAGAAAGATTTTTCAAAGCTATGCCCAAACTCTGGCGTAGAGAGTAGGCAAAAATGATTTGCTTACTCCACTAACAAAAGTAGAAAGGGAATTTGATGATAGAAACCATACTTTCATGTGTCGGAAAAGAAAAATTATAGGATCTAGATGGGCGCTGTTGTATAAATTTTAGGAGAAAATTCAAGCAACAAGTACATAAATAGGACTAATTAATTATATCAAGAATGGATTTGAAGAAAAAAGAAGAAACAGTTCAAGAAATGCTACATAGTCAAATTACGAGACTTAATAAGTTTGGACTGCACATCAAAGCTTAAGACAGACCTATACATAGAATCAATATTGCAAAGAGTGGATAATTGAGAAAGTTTATGGCAGTAATATACCGTTTAATGTTAATCTTGATGATTTGAATAGCATTCAAAAAAAGGTTTCAGCAAGTTATCAGATTGATATGGCACTATACTAGGCTGTACATCTGCATACATCATCTCATAGCCTAAAGAAATAAACTAAAACAATGAGGACAGGGTAACACAGAAGTGTATGTTCCATTATCAGTTTTTGTGAATCAACAAAACCAGGCGGTACATAGGTGATGGATATTTCAAACCAATGGTTGAACTTTGGATTAAAGAAAATTTTCCTGAATCAATAAGAAGATTGTCAATTATGATGATTATCTAGGCTTTCAAGAGGCATACAGTTGAGAAAATCAAGTAACAAAGAAGATGGAAATGGTACCTAGTAGCCTCACACCATCGATCCTAAGACCCTCGTGTTTGATTCATAAAACCAAAAGAACTCTGGGAGAAACTCATCCTACAATATGCAGTACCATACCCCAATTAAACTGCAGAGCCATTTCTACTCCTTGAAGAATCATCCCGTGCCCGTATTGGGTAGTCTCTGTCAAATTTGTTAGCTTTGCTCTAATTGTATGTCATCTATCAACTCCCATTTTAGTTAATGTGCACTAAAATGCTTTTCAGACTTCAGAGAACTCAACACTAAATGCCTCATCAATTGCGTTGAACTTTTTTCTTCATAGATTGGTTTGTACAATTATAACCTACATTTTCATGTCAATAAGCATGCTTAGAGTGGTATCTTGAGTGTTTCATGTTTTCTTGTTGTATTTGATCCTTATAAATAGTTCATTTCTTGCCTAAAGACTTTCCTGGATATTCTTATACCACAATCAGGGTAAAGTTTTCATATAAGTTCTAGTTTTTAACAACAAAACATTTATGACCCCTTTCGGTTCATGATCTTGTTGGATTTTTCTCACCTTGATTCACATTTGATTTCTGTTCTCAGATCACCATCACCCTTCAATACATTAACATAAGAGAGAAAACAACTCAAAAAAGAAAAAAATGAAATTTTTACGGATAAATTAAGTTACTATGCACCAGTCTTACTGTTATCATACTAGCAAATGGAGCATCTTGTAGCAAGATTCATTTTTTTTCTTTTTAAGAAAAAAAAAGGCATTTCCTCTTCTAATCCAGTAGGTGATATATTATGGGTGAAACCTGGATGAAATACCAAGTTCGCAAATGTGACCATTAGCCCAACTGATGGGCTATGTACATCAGGAGTGACATGTTGGCACAGACAGAGAGCAGAGAATATGTTAAAAGGTAATGAGTCTACATGTAAACATAATAATGTGTAAAAATTTTGAGAATAAAAAAAAGATTATTTTTTTTCATGCCAAAGGAATTATACAGAAATTAACACCTCGGAAAGGAAAAGGGCGTACTGAAATTTTATCTATTTCTTCAAAATAATAAGATAGGAACTCAGAAAAGCATAACAAATAGATACCTCGTTGTGGTAAGCATCACCGAAAGCGAGGCTGATCCGATCAGTAGTGAAGCGCCTGGAAGAACAACTGGTCTTTATCTTCACAGTGTAGGAACATCCCCACCCGATCTCCTCCTTCGATAAGGATCAATGCAGTAACTAAACAGAAGCAAGCTTCTTGAGCAACAAAAATAGGTTTCTTTTCGTAAAGCAAAGGAAGATAACCTCGATCCCATGTGTACCTTGATCTCTTGGATCTTGAAGGAAGGGAACGCCCGCGGGCGCGGATCGACGGGTACGGATTCACAGGAGATGAGGAAAAAGACTGGTGACGACAGCAAGATGAGGAAGAGGAGGAGAAAGGACCTCAAGGGATTACCCATCTCAGCTTCCTCTTTCTTCTCCGTTCTCGGTACCCCTTTTACCGACAGAAGATGCCGGAAACCCGAACGCTTGCGTTCATGCACTCGCACCTGCCAAAGAAGGTGCCCCATCGGAAGGGTAAATTAGTCATCTTACTTCCACACAATCGGATGCCAGTAGGGATTGGCTACACTGTGTACGATTCCGAACGATGATCTGATGTCGCCACGTGGTTCGCGAAATTCGGAAAGACGGTTTACCCGCCCGTGATGGCTAATTATAAGGAGCTGTTGCCAAAGACCGACTCCTTATAATTAGTCGATTTTGCTAAAAAGTTATAAATATTTTTTGATCCAATGAGAATATTTTGGATAATATTTAATTTCTTTTTCATGCCTTCAAATAATCAATGTGACGTATGTTTCAGAGTCACAAATGGTATAGCTCATCGGCTCGTCAATTTTGGAATGGTCTGCTTCTCACCCATCAGTTTGTAATCTCAATTTAGTATTAATGATATTTTATTTTTTCAAAGAATACAGGTTTAGCTGATGACAGTACAAAAATTATCCTCATGTTTTAATAATATGGAAAGCGGAAGAAAAATCGATAAATAAATAAATAATTTAATGTTTATAAAAATAAAGTATTTTTAAAAATTAGACTTAAATGAGTTTGATACAAGAATTTTACTAATCGTTGTGGGGAGAGTATCATTGATTGTGAGTCGGCCCGATTTAGTCTGGACTCGAAGGCACAATGATGACCTCACATGGTAGTCTTGCAAGATAGTTGATGCAGCATTAAGATACCCAATATGGTCTTCAGGTGGCTCGGGATTGTCGATAAATTCCTACACAAAGGTCAGCGTCGGAGGGAATTTTCCGACTTGACCCCTCTGATGCTCAAGTTAATTTTTGAGGTGTTATGTAATGTAAAGGGATTTCTTGGAGAGAGGCCCGACCCCTAGGCTAGTGTCGGGGGTTGGCTTTTATACCTATTTAGTCGAGGGAAGAACTTGCAACGATCGTAATACCCTCTCTTTAGCATTTTGTCCATAGGGGCTACAGGTCTAAATAGCCTCCTATGGACTGTTGTCCACGGGGCCGACCATGGGTGGGGAGTAAGCTCGAATAGTCACCCATAAACTACTATCCACGAAGGCCAACAGAGCGAACTCGAACGCCCCCTCGTGGACTATTGTCCGCAGGGGTTGATAGGTCATAATTGCCTCCACATCATTACCCAGTACGGGGGTGAGCCCGAGGTGGTTCTTGGAATGACCTTTTGTGGGTTTCTTCATGCTTGCCCGAGATCATCGCTTTTGTAGTTATGTACTGATTGGCCCTATGAAACATCTTGAGAATTATCATTGGTGGTTTCTCGACTAATGACTAGAAGAAGTGGGTGAACCTTAGGCCATCATAAATGCCTATATCACTAGAAAGGGTGTGAGCGTCCTACACGCCTCATATTTTGCCAACGAACCACATTAGGAAGTCAAAGAGAGTTTTATCATCTTTTTATCTCAACTCGAGTAACATTGCCACGGATATATGTTTCTAAGGAAGTGAAACTCGAATTCCTTCACAAGCTGAGCAAAGAACAAAACTGAGAGAGTGACTTCAACAGCCATTCCATTCATGCACAAAGCCCCTTAGTGTCATTGGGAACACTCGGTACATCAGAACATCCTAGGTACCGTATAATAATATATGAGCTCTGAAACCTACGATGTGCTCCATTGGACCAGCTCAAATAATCTCTCGTAGACTATTGTCCATGGCGATTGATAGATTGTAATTACCTCCATGTCACTACCCAGTCGAGAAGTGACTTAGCCTTTGTCTTCCACATCATCCTCTTTGTGATGACTAGCTAACGAGCTGAGATTGATTATTAAAATATTCCCTGTCACTAGTCAAACGAGGATATTTAAGAATGTATCGGATGAGATTTTGATACTTTAACTAATAATAAACGAGTCAGGTATAATACTATTTTAAATCATTAAACTTAGATATATAAATAAAATAATTATTGATATAACTATTATATAAAAATCTACATAGACAAAAGCACAAGCTATATGACTGGGATAAAAGAGTTTCTGCAAGTCGAAGAACTTAATCCATCTCGAACAAGGATTCATCCTTTTTCCATGTCAATGTTGAAAGTGATCTCCACTGAGCTTCTTCAGGTTCATAAAACAACATAGCGATCATTATCACTGTCAATGTCATGTGTTGGTGTAGACGACACATTATGTCTCGTCTGCTATGAACCAGGAGATGATATCATGAACAAAGAAAAAAAATTAAGAATGCTAAAAAGAATTTAGTTTATGCAGAAGAACTCAGCTGATCGACAAACGCGAGCAAAGCTATGTGGATATAACTACCTTTATCATGAATTCCAGATTTGAAGTGCTTCAGAAGAATTTGACTAAAAAATATTTGGTATGTAAAGGATCAGACATAAATTTTCAGCATGTATGAGCACATATAGAATAAACTCTGGAGAATGCATACATGTGCAATTTACATGTTTGGAGGCTGGCAATATTATCTAAGGAAACGGGTCGGCATCCATTCATGCACTCTGATAGGGAAGCTATAGAACTCTTCATTTCTGGCATCATTCTTGTTTAAAGGATTCAACCATAAGAACCCTCTGTCGGGGAAAGAAGTCCGGGCCTCCAGTGTGTTATCCAGCACTATCCCTACTATAAATGCCACTGTTGGAGCCGATGAGAAGATAGAATTTAATATGTCATTGAACTGCAAACAAGAAAAGACATGAGTATCAAAAATTAAGCAATAATCAGATTTTACTCTATTCAGCATATCTCATTAAACTATAAATCCTAACAGGTCCTCGGCTTTTCGAGGTGAAATAAAAAAGGAAGATCTTACGGGCATGGATAATAAGGACCGATCCAGCATTATTCTAAATCTCTCTAACAATGTTTTACGAGAGGTAGCTACGGAGACTACGACTAAGGGCATGTGGGACAAGCTTAAAGTCTTGTATATGAAGAGGACAGTAGAGAATCGTCTATAATTAAAACAGAGTTTGTATATACTTCGGATGACTGAAGGTACATCTGTACTCTCACATCTTGATAAGTTTGATTCCTTGGCTATGGATTTGGAGAATATAGATGCAAAAATTGATGATGAGGATAAGGCCCTATTACTTTTGTATTCTCTTCCCCAATCTTTTAAGTATTTTCGTGATATTATGATTTATGAAAAAGAAATAATTTCGTATCACGAAATTAAATCTGCACTAAAATCTAACGATAGATAGACAAAGATATCACTATGGAAAGTAGAGAAAATCAGGCTGAAGTTCTGATTGTTATGGGGAGAATAGATAAAAGAGAATTTGACAGTAGTAGATCTAAATCTAGATCTAAATCCAGACATAGAAATTTGGAATGCAGATATTGTCATAAAATGAGGCACATTAAGGCTAATTACTTTAAATTAAAAAAATAAATTAAAGTAAAAAAAAAATTGTTGAGAAAACTACTGATCTACTGAAGCTAGTGTAGCAGCTGATGAGAATGATGGAAATATTTTCTTTGCTATTTATGACAGAGCGAGGTCTAAAAATGAATAGATTTTAGATTCAGGTTGTTCTTATCTCATGTGTCCTAATAGAGATTTGTTTTCCACATATGAATCTTGTAATGGTGGAATTGTTTTAATGGGCAATAATACAGCATGTGATATTATTGGTAGAGGAACAATTCGAATTAAAATGCATGATAGTATTGTGAGGACACTCACTAATGTTAGACATGTTCCTGATTTAAAAACGAATCTCATCTCTTTAGGCACATTAGAGGCCCTTGGGTGTAAATACACAGCTGAAGGTGGAGTTATGAAAGTTTCTAGAA
Source organism: Musa acuminata AAA Group (assembly GCF_036884655.1). NCBI lineage: Eukaryota > Viridiplantae > Streptophyta > Magnoliopsida > Zingiberales > Musaceae > Musa > Musa acuminata. Next base: position 45,013,738 of record NC_088342.1, read on the forward strand.
GTGCCATTGTTGTTATGAAAGCTTGTAGGTCTGGTAGCTTGTATATTTTGCAGGGAACTACTGTCACAGGCTCAGTTGCAGTCTCGTCATCATCATTGTCTAATTCTGACATCACCAAATAATGACATATGCGTTTGGGTCATATAAGTGAAAAATGTTTGAGCATATTGAGCAAAAGGGGTCTACTTTGCGGACAGAGTACTGGGCCACTAGATTTTTGTGAACACTGTATTTTTGCAAAGCAAAAAAGAGTCAGCTTCAATTCTCTGGCAGTTCACAAAACGAAAGGTACTCTTGACTATATTCATTCAGACCTTTGGGGTCTAGCTCATGTTCAGTCTAAGGGTGGTGCCAGGTATATGTTGACTTTCATTGACGATTATTCTAGGAAAGTTTGAGTTTATTTTTTGTAGCATAAAAATGATGTTTTTCTAACCTTTAAACAATGGAAGGCTTTGATTGAGAAGCAGACAGGTAAACATATTAAGCAGCTTCGAACAGATAATGGCATGAAATTTTGTGAAGGTGATTTTAATGAATTTTACAAAAATGAAGGAATCGTTCAGCATCGCACTATTAGGATGACGCCTCAGCCAAATGGTGTGGCCGAACGTATGAACAGAACACTCTTGGAGAGAGCAAGGTGTATGATCTCAAATGCAGGGTTGACAAAGGACTTTTGGACAGAGGCGATTAATATGGCCTGTTACGTTGTCAATCGCGCTCCTTCTGCAGCACTTAACTTTAAAACTCCGGAGGAAGTTTGGTCAGGTACTCCTGCTGATTACTCTGATTTAAAAATTTTTGGGTGTCCAGCATACATGCATGTGAATGAAGGAAAATTAGAGCCTTGAGCTAAAAAATGCATTTTCCTTGGGTATGCTTCTGGGGTGAAAGGATACAGATTATGGTGTTCTGGTCCCAAATCCCCAAAATTTGTAATCAGTAGAGATGTTACTTTTGATGAATTATCTATGTTATCTTCTAAAGAGGATTCTACTAGTTATACAAATGATAGTGCGGAGAAGCAGGTGGAGCTTGAGATTGGTAGATCTGATTCTTTTAAGTTGAACTCTTCTACTCAAAGAATACCAGTAGATGGTTCTGAGTCTACTAACGAAGTTGATCCAGAAGAAAAGCAATATTCCATAGTCAAGGATAGACCACGGAGAGATATTCGACCATCACAAAGATATGCAAATTTGGTTGCATATACTTTGTCTGTTACGGAAGAAACAAGTGAAGTTGGTGAGCCTACTACCTACTCAGATATAGTTTCTTGTGATAATTCCGCTAAGTGGTTGATTGCGATGAATGAAGAAATTGAATCTCTCCATCGGAATAGAACTTGGGATCTTGTGAAGCCGCATTCGGGTAAGAAAATTGTTGGATGCAAATGTGATACTATTGCTGAGGGAAAGGTCCTTGTTCAGAAAATTCATACGAAGGACAATCCAGCTGATATGCTTACGAAGCCTCTTCCAGTTTACAAGTTCAAGCAGTGCTTGGACTTGGTTGGTGTTTATTATTGGTGATTGCCCATTGGGGCTTTTATGAAGAAGGTGGAGCAAGTTTTGTTGGGACATGCCAAGGTGGAGATTTGTTAGTTTGGCAAGTCCCATATAGTCCCACATTGGAAAAATCAGGCTTATTATCTCATATTGGAACTATAAATAAGGGCCTAGGCTTTGAAGTCATATACACCACAAGAGGCACCACAAGAAAAACCTAAGTGTTTACTTTGGGTTTAAGTCCACACTCAGTTAAATAGTTTGGGCTTACAGTTTGGGTTTTTCTTGTTTAGTATTTTCGGGTGTTTTATTGCCTAGGAACATCTTCTTAAGACATTTGTAATTGTCCCTTTTATAGTAGTGATTTGCTCCTCTTAGGTCAAAGTTAATTGACCGAACCACGTAAATCTAGTGTTCTTATCGCTTTTATCTTTTCCGCTTTATTATCTTTGTTGGGTTACCAAAATTACCCTTTGGTAAATTTTCGAGGGTTAGCTCTAACACAAAAGATTGGAGAGCATCAAATGATCATCTATTAATCCTAAATAAAACCTTTTTATTAATCTCTAGGGCATCAAATGATCATCAGCTATCTGCACATGCATTAGCCAAAATTGTAGTCAAATACAAAATACATTTGTGTGAGTTGAAGTAAAATATCATATTCATTATAGAATTGATTGGCCAGCTTCTATTTATTATATTCGGTCTCACCTATTGAAGCTTTATTCATAATTTCATAGCTTAATGAAATAAGCTTGCAGCAATCTGCTTTTGGCTAAGAGGAAAAAATGAAGCCTCAACAAAAGAATACTTCAACCTCTCGTCTGATTATTATGGGTGTCCTTCAATTGTTGCTATCATCTAACGAGTTTTGTAGCTCATTGTTCAGTTATAAAATGGCCAAGTAATCAACTCATATAGATTGTCCTCAGTCTTCATTAGACCATCTAAAGTTTGTGTTGTCAATTCTACATAAGATAAAATGCCAATTCTACATAAATTCCATTTCGTATAGTCATCTTACTGTAACCAGGATCTAGTTCTTTGTTGTATACCATGTCAACACAGATTAAATTATACATTGCATCATATGCGTCCAACACATCAATGAATTCATTTGTATGGCTACTTCTTTTTATGCTATATTGATCACCTCAACCCTCTCTCAATGCAACATAAGTTTCAATGTGTTTGTCACTATTAGGTGGCTAACATAAAAAGCTCCTCTTCAGTGGCAGCTCCTCTGAAGGTGGCCAATGCCTGCTTCCTCTTAATCGCCTCATCTTACCTTTGCTCCTCTTTGCTGACCGTCACCAGCTACCCATGCTAGTTCCCCGTTATTGTAACTAATATGTAGGGCTCACCCTCTCTGTCTCTCTCTAAAATTTAGGTTGCCATGGCGAGTACAAAACAGTCTTACGACTCGATACACTGATTATACCGGTACCATACCGGTCCGACTGTAGACTAATATTGATGCTGAATGTAAATTTTTATCCTTGGGTAACCAATAAAACAATTACACGCCAAGAACTTCTACCAGGGATTTGACAATAGTGCCTTACACTGATGCAGTCGAACCAGCTGCAGCACCAAATATACCTTCAAGAAGCATACCAACACCCTGGGCATACAAAACAAATTATAAAAAGGAATAGCTGATACTGCATCAAAATTCTTGTTTAATTGATAAATTTTTGACAAAGTATAAAAATATGTGGCCTGTTGTTTAAACCTGGAGGCCAATGCTTCGACTTAGCACATATTAAGTTTGTTCTTCTATTTCCAGCAAACAAGCAGTGCAACCAACCTCTTAGAAGGAAAAAAAAAAAGAAAGCCCTCGAACTAATTGTTAGAGAATAGAAAACAAAACAAAGAGAAGATAGATTGATATGACAAAGAGAAGCAACAATACAAGTATTCCATGATAAAGACTATGCGTCATTTTACTAGAATCTAAGAAGTAGGAAATATAATCAGATTGCTGTCATCGTCGTGGAAAGAATTAGACGTAGAAATTGCATTCTCATCCAAAAGATGATGAACATATTAACATTACGAAGTCGCAGCCTGTCCACAGACTGATACAACCTTTATTCCTACTACAAAGGAGAATTCCAAATGCGCGAAAGACTCGGTAGGTATACAGAAGGCAATCGTCTGCATGCGCAGGACGCATCCTTGACATGCATGGATGGATGGTGGCGCACACTGCAGCACCATTTGTCGTTGCTGCTTGGCTACAGCTGGAGCGCCGCCTTCTGCTGCTGTTGCTGAGGAAGAAGGCTCATCACTCTCTTGCAGGCCATGATGGGCTCCCCGGAAAGCGAGATCACCGGGAGGTTGTCGCAGTTGCAGATCTCGATCATGAAGCCGTCCGGGTCATGGAAGAATAGCTGGTCCACGTAGATCCCACCTTCCTCCACTCGACGTTGGATGTAAGGGATTCCCATCTCTTTCAGCTTCCCCTCCACCATGCTCAAGCTCTCGCACTGCAGCAGGTAAGGAACGAACTCAGTCGACGCATCTTATTCGTTAGGTAACGCAAGATAAAATATGTGTCAATAGCGACTGATGACAACCATTTCTATGAGCTGTGTGTGCTGCAGCATCACACCCAACCCTTTTCGCGACCATGTCAAATGATGATGATTATTGTGAAGCTCACAAGGCTCCAAGTTGAATTCTTTTGCTCGTCTTTATCTTGAACTCAGTGCAATACAAAAGGCTTAGGTGGGTGTAGAGATTGAATCGTGATGACACTGATTTATCTACTACTGCTTTTGGATGTGAGTTGTCAAGCAATTGCGATGGTATCGATCACCGATCATACCCTCGTCTTGTAGCTATAGAAAGGTGTGAAAGGAAGCAAAGAAGAAATGCTTTTTCCTCCTCTGCTCCTCTAACTAAGAAACAGTCTACACAATCTCCTAAAATACTATGAAACGATTACCTGGAAGGAGATATGGTTGTCCTTGGGGTTAATCTCCTTCTTCCTCGGCATCTTCTCGGGGTCTTCAGATTGCAATAAGTGGATGCCGATTCCGTAGTTGAACAACCTGTGCATCAGAAGAACACAAGGAAAACCGGTTGATGGAAAGAGGAGACAGAATTCCATGAATTCTCCATGCCGAAGAATGAAATGTTGTGGCCATAGATCACGCCAGGAGACTAAACTTACCAGGCACCAGTAAAATCGAAGGATCCCGGCCTCCTGATGGGGAGGAAGCCGAGCACATTCTGGTAAAAGTCAAGTGATCTCTCCACTGATCTGCAGACCAAGGAGATGTGATTCAAGGAAGCCAGCGGCAGCGCGCCACCTTTAGCACCCAACATCTTGTGAAAGCTGTTTGTTTGATGGAGAGAACAAGGAGAGCTCGGAACGTGCTTTGAGGTGGATAGAAGCTATGTCGCAGGGGATATATATTGATATGCAACACGGGGGATTCACGACGACTTTGTCCAATCCGTAACGACGACAGGTTGCCTAACCTGACGTGGACGATCCAACTAAGCACACGTTATCTATAGGATTCAACATTTAGTGTTGCCTGCTAAGCTCCCAGTCACCTTCTATAAATATGTACATATATATATATATATATATATATATATATATATATTTATATATATATATATATATATATATATGTACATATATATATATATGTACATATATATATATATGTACATATATATATATATATATATGTACATATATATATGTATATATATATATATACATATATATATATGTACATATATATATATATATATACATATGTATATATATATATACATATGTATATATATATATATATGTACATATATATATATATGTATATATATATATATATATGTACATATATATATGTATATATATATATATACATATATATATATGTACATATATATATATATACATATGTATATATATATATACATATGTATATATATATATATGTACATATATATATGTATATATATATGTACATATATATATGTATATATATATGTACATATATATATGTATATATATATGTACATATATATATGTATATATATATGTACATATATATATATATGTGTACATATATGTACATATATATGTGTACATATATGTACATATATATATGTACATATATGTACATATATATACATATATATGTACATATATATACATATATATGTATATATATATATATATATATATATATATATATATATATATATATATATACATATATATATATATATATACATATATATATATATATATATATATATATATATATATATATATATATAACATAAATTAGTTATCTTTCGTTAGGCCAACACCATACCATACCACCACATCGACATTCTGGAAATAGAAACACAAAAGACAATGGATCGATTATCGAGTTGTTTTTGCTAAATTGGTTCCTCAAAAAAATTCGTAGAAATATTTTCAAAAGACTAAAAGGTAATAAACCGATTTTCTATAGAATATTCGTAGAAATATTTTTAAAAACTAAAAAAATAATTTCAGATGATTATAAACTATTTTTTCTAGAAAAAAAAATGTACAATTAAACATTAAATTAAGTATCGGATGAATTGGTTCAAAAAATCTCTTCTGATATCGATCTTTATACCCGAACAAAATAAGAAAAATCATGACTCGTAGAAGTAGGTAATTAAAATTGCATTCTTTAGTCTGACTTGCAATTTCTTTCGGATATTAAAATGTGATGGTCAAACTGATGACTCGTAGAAGCGTGTAATTAAAATTGAATCAAATGCTCTATGCTTTGGATTTAAGTTCCCCATCCTTTGTACAACATTCATTCAGTTTTAAATGATTTTATCGAAAAAAAATATTAAGATAAATAAGATTATTTATTCCACTTTTAAATTATAGGGATCCTAATATAATTTTTTTAAATATAAATCAAAATAGAATCAAAATTTTTGGTAATATTTAAAATTTATTTTTTTTTCTTTCGTTTGGAATTGAATCATCGATCGATTTTAATTTTGATTGAATTGGTCTACATAAAGCTGGGTGAATTGGATCGACAACAAATGCCCCTTTGAGCTCTTACCTAGTAAAAGTTGCTCGAGATGAGCTTCCACAACACAAGATGATAGATTGCTTTGGCCACCACTTCGGTCTTATAATAAGTACTCTTACATAAAATCATCATACGCTTGCATCATCAAACATGCCCACAAGTCCTGACGACATATCTTATTTCTAAGCTATTGTTTAGTAGCTATACGAGTGTAAATCGAAGTCCTAATAACGTAGCAAAAACTATGAGACGAGTTTGCTGACAACAACGCATGCATTACCGCCCACAGAAAGTTAATTAGCATAGAACTCCAGTAATGTTGATGGCCTCATTTTGACTTAACTATTACTAATAGCTTGTAGTTCTGCAATCCCAGACTTTGGTACCATGTTGATCTATGTGGAAACAGTGATATGTATCATATTAAAACAATAGTGGGTGATAGTCTAGTATATTAAGAAAGCTTCATCATCAGTTGATGTACAAGTCAATCACTGTAGCCTACTAACAAGAGACATCAGCTCCATTCATTGACCTATGGCAAAAGATGTGACTGAATTGACTAGAGGATTGCTGACACAGCATGGCAATTTGGTTTTCTTCCTGAAGCTGAACAGTTTAGGCATCCAGTGAAATGATGCTACCATGTTCAATCCAAGCTTGTTATTTAATTGATCACTCAATTCATATTCCAACAATCTCCTTCAAGTGTTTCAAGACAAACATATAGATCATGAAGCTGTTCTCGGTAATAATGCTGGTAATGACTAAGATCAACACAAAGATCCCAGCCTTGTAGAGTACATGCAGTCCTAGTAATACATATACTGCTCTCCTTTATTTATTTACTAAATCTCACTTTCTCATAATCAGATCTCCGCAACGCCGATGGAGGAGGATGATCTGGGACAATGGTTGAAGCCATACCAGATGCCATTAGGGAGAGGGGTACCGTAGTAGAAGCTGATGGCACGGCTAACATGGGGCTCATAGACCTGGACCCACTCCGGTGTCCACCCATCCCATCCATCCCGCCGCAAGTATAGATAGCATATTCCATACCCACATGGCCCTTGGATCTTGAAAGTATCGGTGGAGCAACGTTCGAATGCACCCGATGATGGATCATCCAGCCCTGGTGCATATACCTTAATCACAAGAAATAAAGGTAACATTCATATACTACATTTCATGGATCTCTTTCATACAGAAGTTTTAAATTGAATAAACAATATAAATATATTTATCAATGTAAGTTATGTCGGTCACACAACATAGAAACCAGTTAAAATCAGACACAGTAGCTCAGATATTGGCACATCACCGCATTCTCAGTCTCATATACTCATGAGGCTATTCTGTGTATGAAACCAACAGAAAGATTTTTCAAAGCTATGCCCAAACTCTAGCGTAGAGAGTGGGCAAAAATGATTTGCTTACTCCACTAACAAAAGTAGAAAGGGAATTTGATGACAAACCATACTTTCATGTGTCGGAAAAGAAAAATTATAGGATCTAGATGGGCACTGTTGTATAAATTTAAGGAGAAAATTCAAGCAACAAGAACATAAATAGGACTAATTAATTATATCAAAAATGGATTTGAAGAAAAAAGAAGAAACAGTTCAAGAAATACTACACAGTCAAATTACGAGACTTAATAAGTTTGGACTGCACATCAAAGCTTAAGACAGACCTATACATAGAATCAATATTGTAAAGAGTGGATAATTGAGAAAGTTTATGGCAGTAATATACCATTTAATGTTAATCTTGATGATTTGAATAGCATTCAAAAAAAGGTTTCAGCAAGTTATCAGATTGATATGGCACTATACTAGGCCGTACATCTGCATAAATCATCTCATAGCCTAAAGAAATAAACTAAAAAAATGAGGACAGGGTAATACAGAAGTGTATGTTCCATTATCAGTTTATGTGAATCAACAAAACCAGGCGGTACGTACAGGTGATGGATATTTCAAACCAATGGTTGAACTTTGGATTAAAGAAAAATTTCCTGAAATCAATAAGAAGATTGTCGATTATGATGATTATCTAGGCTTTCAAGAGGCATGCAGTTGAGAAAATCAAGTAACAAAGAAGATGGAAATGGTACCTAGTAGCCTCACACCATCGATCCTAAGACCCTCGTGTTTGATTCACATAACATGTGCATAATAAAACCAAAAGAACTCTAGGAGAAACTCATCCTACAATATGCAGTACCATACCCCAATTAAACTGCAGAGCCATTTCTACTCCTTGAAGAATCATCCCGTGCCCGTATTGGGTAGTCTCTGTCAAATTTGTCAGCTTTGCTCTAGTTGTATGTCGTCTATCAACTCCCATTTTAGTTAATGTGCACTAAAATGCTTTTCAGACTTCAGAGAACTCAACACTAAATGCCTCATCAATTGCGTTAAACTTTTTCCTTCATAGATTGGTTTGTACAATTACAACCTACATTTTCATGTCAATAAGCATGCTTAGAGTGGTATCTTGAGTGTTTCATGTTTTCTGGTTGAATTTGATCCTTATAAATAGTTCATTTCTTGCCTAAAGACTTTCCTGGATATTCTTATACCACAATCAGGGTAAAGTTTTCATATAAGTTCTAGTTTTTAACAACAAAACATTTATGACCCCTTTCAGTTCATGATCTTGTTGGATTTTTCTCACCTTGATTCACATTTGATTTCTGTTCTCAGATCACCATCACCCTTCAATACATTAACATAAGAGAGAAAACAACTCAAAAAAGAAAAAAAAATGAAATTTTTAGGGATAAATTAAGTTACTATGCACCAGTCTTACTGTTATCATACTAGCAAATGGAGCATCTTGTAGCAAGATTCAATTTTTTTTCTTTTTAAGAAAAAAAAAGGCATTTCCTCTTCTAATCCAGTAGGTGATATATTATGGGTGAAACCTGGATGAAATACCAAGTTCTCAAATGTGACCATTAGCCCAACTGATGGGCTATGTACATCAGGAGTGACATGTTGGCACAAACACAGAGCAGAGAATATGTTAAAAGGTAATGAGTCAACATGTAAACAAAATAATGTGTAAAAATTTTGAGAATAAAAAAAAGATTATTTTTTTACAAGCCAAAGTAATTATACAGAAATTAACACCTCGTAAAGGAAAAGGGCGCACTGAAATTTTATCTATGTCTTCAAAATAATAAGTAAGATAAGAACTCAGAAAAGCATAATAAATAGATACCTCGTTGTGGTAAGCATCACCGAAAGCGAGGCTGATCCGATCAGTGGTGAAGCGCCTGGAAGAGCAGCTGGTCTTTATCTTCACAGTGTAGGAACATCCCCACCCGATCTCCTCCTTCGATAAGGATCAATGCAGTAACCAAACAGAAGCAAGCTTCTTGAGCAACAAAAATAGGTTTATTTTCGTAAAGCAAAGGAAGATAACCTCGATCCCATGTGTACCTTGATCTCTTGGATCTTGAAGGAAGGGAACGCCCGCGGGCGCGGATCGACGGGTACGGATTCACAGGAGATGAGGAAAAAGACTGGTGACGACAGCAAGATGAGGAAGAGGAGGAGAAAGGACCTCAAGGGATTGCCCATTTCAGCTTCCTCTTTCTTCTCCGTTCTCGGTACCCCTTTTACCGACAGAAGATGCAGGAAACCCGAACGCTTGTGTTCATGGCACTCACTCGCACCTGCCAAAGAAGGCCCCCCATCGGAAGGGTAAATTAGTCATCTTACTTCCGCACAATCGGATGCCAGTAGGGATTGGCTACACTGTGTACGATTCCGAACGATGATCTGATGTCGCCACGTGGTTCACGAAATGCGGAAAGACGGTTTACCCGCCCGTGATGGCTAATTATAAGGAGTTGTTGCCAAAGACCGAATCCTTATAATTAGTCGATTTTGCTAAAAAGTTATAAATATTTTTTGATCCAATGAGAATATTTTGGATAATATTTAATTTCTTTTTCATGCCTTCAAATAATCAATGTGACGTATGTTTCAGAGTCACAAATGGTATAGCTCATCGGCTCGTCAATTTTGGAATGGTCTGCTTCTCACCCATCAGTTTGTAATCTCAATTTAGTATTAATGATATTTTATTTTTTCAAAGAATACAGGTATAGCTGATGACAGTACAAAAATTATCCTCATGTTTTAATAATATGGAAAGCGGAAGCAAAATCGATAAATAAATAAATAATTTAAAGTTTATAAAAATAAAATATTTTTAAAAATTAGACTTAAATGAGTTTGATACAAGAATTTTACTGATCGTTGTGGGGAGAGTATCATTGATTGTGAGTCGGCTCGATTTAGTCTGGACCCAAAGGCATAATGATGACCTCACATGGTAGTCTTGCAAGATAGTTGATGCAGCATTAAGATACCCAAGATGGTCTTCAGGTGGCTCGGGATTGTCGGTAAATTCCTACACAAAGGTCAGCATCGGAGGGAATTTTCCGACTTGACCCCTCTGATGCTCAAGTTAATTTTTGAGGTGTTATGTAATGTAAAGGGATTTCTTGGAGAGAGGCCCGACCCCTAGGTTGGTGTCGAGGGTCGGCTTTTATACTTGTTTAGTCGAGGGAAGAACTTGCAACGATCGTAATACCCTCCTTTTAGCATTTTGTCCATATGAGCTACATGTCTAAATAGCCTCCCGTGGATTGTTGTCCACGGGGCCAACCAAGGGGGGGGGGGGAGCAAGCTCGAACAGTTACCCATAAACTACTATCCACGAAAGCCAATAGAGCTAGCTCGAACGCCCCGTCATGGACTATTGTCTGCAAGGGTTGACAAATCATAATTGCCTCCGCATCACTACCTAGTACGAGGGTGAGCCAAAGATGATTCTTGGAATGACTTTTTGTGGGTTTCTTTGTGCTTGCCCGAAATCATCGCTTCTACAATTATGTACCGATTGGCCCTATGAAACATCTTGAGAGTTATTATTGGTGGTCTCTCGACTAATGACCAAAAGAAGCGAATAAACCTTAGGCCATCATAAAGGCCTATATCACTAGAAAGGGTGTGGGCATCCCACTAGAAAGGGTGTGGGCGTCCTACATGCCTCATATTTTGCCAACGAACCACGTGAGGAAGTCAAAGAGAGTTTCATCATCTCTTTGTCTCAACTTGTCTCAACTTGAGTAACATTGCCACATATGTATGTTCCTAAGGAAGTGAAACTCGAATTCCTTCACGAGTTGAGCAAAGAACAAAACTGAGAGAGTAACTTCAAGCAACCGTTCAATTCTTGCACAAAGCCCCTTTGTGTTAGTGGAACGCTCGGCACATCTGAGCTCCGAAACCTACGATGTGCTCCATTGGATCAGCTCAAATAACCTCTCGTAGACTATTGTCCATGGCGATTGATAGATCGTAATTGCCTCTATGTCACTACCCAGTCGAGAAGTGACTTAGTCTTTGTCTTCCACATCATCCTCTTTGTGATGACTAGCTAACGAGATGAGATTGATTATTAAAATATTCCCTGTCACTAGTCAAGCGAGGATATTTAAGAATGTATCGGATGAGATTTTGAACCTTTAACTAATAATAAACGAGTCAGGTATAACACCATTTTAAATCATTAAACTTAGATATATAAATAAAATAATTATTGATATAACTATTATATAAAAATCTACATAGACAAAAGCACAAGTTGTGACTGGGATAAGAGAGTTTCTGCAAGTTGAAGAACTTAATCCATCTCGAACAAGGATTCGTCCTTTTTCCATGTCAATGTTGAAAGTGATCTCCACTGAGCTTCTTCAGGTTCATAAAACAACATACCGATCATTATCACTGTCAATGTCATGTGTTGGTGTAGACGACACATTATATCTCGTCTGCTATGAACCAGGAGATGATATCATGAACAAAGAAAAAAAATTAAGAATGCTGAAAAGAATTTAATTTCTGCAGAAGAACTCAGCTGATCGACAAACGCGAGCAAAGCTATGTGGATATAACTACCTTTATCATGAATTCCAGATTTGAAGTGCTTCAGAAGAATTTGACTAAGAAACATTTGGTATGTAAAGGATCAGACATAAATTTTCAGCATGTATGAGCACATATAGAATAAACTCTGGAGAATGCATACATGTGCAATTTACATGTTTGGAGGCTGGCAATATTATCTAAGGAAACGGGTCGGCATCCATTCATGCACTCTGATAGGGAAGCTATAGAACTCTTCATTTCTGGCATCATTCTTGTTTAAAGGATTCAACCATAAGAACCCTCTGTCGGAGAAAGAAGTCCGGGCCTCCAGTGTGTTATCCAGCACTATCCCTACTATAAATGCCACTGTTGGAGCCGACGAGAAGATAGAATTTAATATGTCATTGAACTGCAAACAAGAAAAGACATGAGTATCATAAATTAAGCAATAATCAGATTTTACTCCATTCAGCATATCGCATTAAACTATAAATCCTAACAGGTCCTCGGCTTTTCGAGGTGAAATAATAAAGGAGGTACATATGCTAGTCGAAGTTATAACATCACAAGGCTTTTCTCTTTTTTTTAAGAGTGGAAGCTCATCAGCTGAATTATCTGCATAATTTTCCTAATAAGAAAAAAGAAGGCTCCATCTGGTTCTAACTTACCCATCCAGCATTTGTTTTAGCTGGTCCGTGACCCGCTGAAGCCGTGAATTCATTGAAGTACTGAGGAACAGATATACCAAGGAAAAGTGAAAGGCCCACTATGTACAGGTTCCTCATGGAGTTGTTGTTGGCGAATTGAATAAATGAGACACCAACAGCAGCTACAATATCCAAATAGGTGGTTTTTAGAAGCATTAGCAGGATATTGATAGAAATAATTGAGAGAGAAAATAACAGAGAGTAATCCATATTTTCTTCTAAACTCACCGACGAGTCCCAACAGAATACAGTATACTGCTGCAAATATTGGTAATGGAATTGAAGCGAACAACGCACCGAACTTTCCTGTTATGAAGAATGCTTCAGATATCAAAAATTTAGTGAGTTTCATTCCACATTGAAATTAGTAGTACATACCGAAGATGGAGAAGAATATCATAAAACCAGCCGATATCTGCACGATTCTCCGACTTCCAACGCGTGTCAATCCCAGAAGTCCAACATTTTCACTACAAAACACCTAATCGATTATACTAAAGGAAACTTGGAAATAATCTTTAATAACAGCTGTAATGAAGCAGCTAAAAGAACTAAACAACAAAATTTATTGGATGCAAATTTTGCAAGAAAAGAAAAACCTCTTCTTCTTTTATTTCTTAAAGGAAGAATTAAAAGAAACTTAATATACTTAAATCATTTTCATTTTCTTCTAGATGTAAAATATAAGCTAATTTATTTTTTTCTTGAATCCAAATTAACTACATGGATACGGACAAAATTATCGCATTCCGGACAGCTAGTAAGAAGAGAACAAACAGATACAATGTGAAAAAAAGACACAAAGACGCTACAAGTCTGCAGCGATCAGCATCGGGTGCAAAAGATTGCAGAGCATCAAATGATCATCTATTAATCCTAAATAAAACCTTTTTATTAATCTCTAGAGCATCAAATGATCATCAGCTATCTGCACATGCATTAGCCAAAATTGTAGTCAAATACAAAATACATTTGTGTGAGTTGAAGTAAAATATCATATTCATTATAGAATTGATTGGCCAGCTTCTATTTATTATATTCGGTCTCACCTATTGAAGCTTTATTGATAATTTCATAGCTTAATGAAATAAGCTTGCAGCATTCTGCTTTTGCCTCAGAGGAAAAAATGAAGCCTCAACAAAAGAATACTTTAACCTCTCGTCTGAATATTATGGGTGTCCTTCAATTGTTGCTATCATCTAACGAGTTTTGTAGCTCATTGTTCAGTTATAAAATGGCCAAGTAATCAACTCATATAGATCATCCTCAGTCTTCATTAGACCATCTAAAGTTTGTGTTGTCAATTCTATATGAGATAAAATGCCAATTCTACATAAATTCCATTTCGTATAGTCATCTTACTGTAACCATCTAAAGTTTGTGTTGTCAATTCTATATGAGATAAAATGCCAATTCTACATAAATTCCATTTCGTATAGTCATCTTACTGTAACCAGGATCTAGTTCCTTGTTGTATACCATGTCAACACAGCTTAAATTATACATTGCATCATATGCGTCCGATACATCAATGAATTCATTTGTATGGCTACTTCTTTTTATGCTATATTGATCACCTTAACCCTCTCTCAATGCAACATAAATTTCAATGTGTTTGTCACTATTAGGTGGCTAACATAAAAAGCTCCTCTTCAGTGGCAGCTCCTCTGAAGGTGGCCAATGCCTGCTTCCTCTTAATCGCCTCATCTTACCTTTGCTCCTCTTTGCTGACCCTCACCAGCTACCCATGCTAGTTCCCCGTTATTGTAACTAATATGTAGGGCTCATCCTCTCTGTCTCTCTCTAAAATTTAGGTTGCCATGGCAAGTACAAAACAGTCTTACGACTCGATACACTGATTCTATCAGTACCATACCGGTCCAACTGTATACTAATATTGATGCTGAATGTAAATTTTTATCCTTGGGTAACCAATAAAACAATTACACGCCAAGAACTTCTACCAGGGATTTGACAATAGAGCCTTACACTGATGCAGTCGAACCAGCTGCAGCACCAAATATACCTTCAAGAAGCATACCAACACCCTGGGCATACAAAACAAATTATAAAAAGGAATAGCTGATACTGCATCAAAATTCTTGTTTAATTGATAAATTTTTGACAAAGTACAAAAATATGTGGCCTGTGGTTTAAACCTGGAGGCCAATGCTTCGACTTAGCACATATGCAGGAGGTGGTGTAGCACCTGCGAGCCGAGCAGCTGCATAATGGGCTCCAGTAGACTGCATTTAGAACAAAGATGAAGTATAAACTACTTTAATAAGACAACAAAATAGATATGAAATATCAAATTTTACCTCAAGACCTGAAACAAGTACTGCACCCATCATCCCAAATACGTGACTTGCAGCAAATATGGGAGCACCCCACTGAAATGGGTATGGGATCTTAATCCTGAGACAAACAATGCCAATACATTGATATTTGAAATGCTATTCTTAATGGCTTATGTTACATTTACTGAACAAAAGAATAAAGGATGCTGTTGAAGACTACCATGGAGCAGATGATATTAAGTATGATCTATCAGTACGGCAATGCAACTTGGTCTTCTCGGGGACATTGTTGTATGCACCAGCAGCAGTAAGAATAGCAGCAAAAGCCCATACAATTTTGACACAGAAAATGATTGAGAACCTCTCAAGCACAAAGTAAGCTCTCTCATTAACGTGCTTCGTATGCTGTAGAGGATGCGGATGGGTGAGTCTGCTATTTGTCAGCATTATATAACAATTATCAAATAGGTTGATCTGTGAACCCCTTACCTGTTGGGCGATAACTAATAATACTAACAATATCAGCACTGGCAATCCAACTTCAACACATTTTCCTAGCTGAAAATATCAAAGGAATGCCAACTTAAGAAGTTTTTTTGAAACCCTGAGTTCTGATGAAATCTAGAAACCACACCTGAGGGAAGCCTCGCTCGAACAGTCCAAGACCCACAACACAAACTACAGGAACTATAGTCACAGGACTGCAGAACCTGAAAACCCGCTTTTCGATACAATAATTAGACTGTAAACTAAAATCTGATGTATAGATATGCTTTCAACACAAAAATCATTGAAATTCTACCTGAAGAGTTTTTTCCATGCTCTGGTGTACCCAATAAATATGTTGACGAACGAAGAAATTATCAGTGCTCCTTGAATGGTTCTCGTAGTATGGACAAATCTCTGCAACAATATTGAGACCAAATAAATATGTCTTTCACTGTGAACAAAGATACTTGTCAGCAGTAAGATGCGGCTCAGTAATTGTGAAGTCACAGATCAAGTGCAGGCAATCAAAGATCATAAGCTACAAGAAGATTGACTCAGAAATCTATTTATTCTTCTTCTTCAAAAGCTCAATTATTTCAGGGTCTATTCAACTAATGTTTATTTGGTCTCAAAATTTTTAGACGATGAAATCCGTGAAGCACAAATTTCAACACTATAGGAAGAGTAACCATAATTAGGAAGAAGTTCTTTTAGAGCAAAGACACTTGGATTAATGAAAGCAGAATCCCTTTCCTTCTCAATGATTTACACTGAATAGTCAAAACGATTGGTAATAAAGTGCAACAAATGAACTTGAAAGCAATGTCGTCCATCTACCTGGTGTTCATCATTGTAGGCCCGTGAATTGAAGTCTCTGATAATTGACATGACAGGGATGATGAACGCAAAAGATGAGTTCATCACAGTGGGTAACCGTGTTCCGATCAATGTCTGGAGAAGGGTATTAATCCCACTCATGAACAGAAGTGTCTGAATAGTACGTGCCTTATCTCCCTGTTGCAAAATTACAACTGATCGATGAGTTGCTGACTAGTTTTGGGGGAAATCAGATCCAAGTAAAATAGAAATGTGTAAAGTGAAGATGTTTTACATGGTTTCCACCCATCAGAGGGACGAGAAAAGAAGCTAGCATGACAATTGATCCCAACATAACTATGTAGTGTTGGAACGCAAGTGCAAACATTTCAGCTGTAATTCCCAAAACATTTTTCAAGTAAGCAATAATCCTATCTGATAAATAAGTATACCGAATTACAGTTTTGGTAAAATTATGAAGAACAAAACGCAGTAATTGGACAATTGCCAAACCAAGTGAATCAAATCATATGGAGATAGCATAAGCATACATGTCAGACAACAAAAATAGAACTTTGAGCCCTCTTCATGTGATAGAACAGAGCTAACCAAAGGAAATAAGGCAACAAGCTGACATGAACGATTATTAGGGCACTTGGTTGCGGTTTCGTTGATGTATTCACAAGAGAAAGACATTGGAAGAAACAAGAAGGGCAAGATATACTGCGAAAGGAGCAAACAACTGCATATCCATATTGTTGCATACCATCAAAGATCAACTGAAAGAAGCAAAATTAGCAGCAATAACTTGAGAATTATGCTTATTAAAAAAAGAGAGGATCTTTTAGCAGAGATCCAGCAAAAAGAAGAAGACTTTGAGGCGTAGAAAACTCGACACCATAATGAAATCTTAGAACCAAAATCTAAGAAGGTCAAAATCCTAAAGATACACCCAAGCAAACTTCCGTATCTTAAGATCCAATAAACAATAAACTGGAAAAACCATAAGTCTTGAAGAAAATTCCTCGACATAAAACACAAACAGACAGGTCGAGTACAAGAGAATCATGGAATTCATCCGATAGAACTACTGAACAGAGTCCAAAAAAAAACAAGAACAAGGGGGAAGAAAAGGCGACACGAAGCTCACGCCACGAAGGGTTGGAATGGAGGCAAAACTGAAGATTGGGAAGCTGCTCGAGGGGCGGGTGAGTCGGGTGGACGTCTCCAAACCCAGCAGCCGTCGGCATCGGCATCGGCATCTGCATCTGCACCGACGGCGGTGCGGTCGGAACCACCGGCGGCCCCTGGGGCGTAGGCGCTCCCGTCTCTCCTCCCATCCTCCAATCTACCACCGCGTACCGTGATCCCTTCAAGCTTCTGGTCTTCTCCTACTATTATTATTCGCCACAGCCTCCTCTGTTATCAAAACCAGTAGCTAAAATACTAAAAATGGAGCTCAAGAAAGACTAGAGATAGACTCGAGAAGCTGACAAACGAAGGCAAAGAGAGACTTTTCAAAGAAAGCATAGACGCAACGCACAGATCTTTTGTAAATTTGGATCAACAACAACACTGAGCGGTTTCCTTCTCACAAACTCGGATGTTTGTGAGAGAATCAATAGTAAATATGGCAAAGGTGGGGATCGAGACGTACATTAAACAAGGCAAGAGATCAACGACGCCAACCTTTGTTTATACTATTCATCGAGGTCGTTCACATTGTTCGAATTGACGGCAAAGATGTTGGACTCACCAATTCTACTGAATCCTATTTACGACTTTACTGCCAGGAACATGTGAATGCAATTACGTCCTCAGTACTCAAGTCTGGGATGCGTCATCATGCACCCGTTGACTGTCCTCGCTCTGTGGGCCATTCTCATGTTTCCGTTGATTTTATTGTACTTCAGCAATTTTTACGCGGTTGGGGAACAGGAACATTAAATTTTCTGATTTGATGCTGCTACTTTGGATCGATGATGCATGAATCAGGGCAGTCGGTCAGCGTCGAAGCTAAAGATCATGGTAAGAGGAACACTTGTTCCCTACCCATGACGTGATTGGAAAGGGGACGTTGGAGCGTTGGCATTTGGAATCTCGAAGGGAACAGCGGAGTGGAGACACCGAGATCCCATCCATAGATCACGTGGAAGCAATAGTGTGCAGACATAGGATAATGTTTCCCGACAGCTACGGCTGCGGAGGTCGGCACCGACACGCCACACCCGATAGATTCGAGTGCAATCTTTCTTCCCGGGAGGATGTCCACAACGAACGTTCGAAACGACCGGACCTGACATCTGAGTTCCGCGAGTCTTCCCGCAAATGATCATCTATCTACCGGAAAGATCCGCTTGATGCCGGACTCTTATGTGAAGATTAAGCCAAAGTTCCGGTGGAGTGAGAACGATTCTGTAAATTGTGTAACATGAACATCTCTGCTACACAAGCAGAGGCATCAGATGGGCTTTCGAGGATGATTAACAAGCAGAATGATACATTGGAGGAGGATCTAATATATATTAATAGTTTGTTCGATGGATGGTTTAAGTAAGAAGACTAAGAGAGGACGAATGGAATGGACAAATGCTGGTAGCACGCAAATTGAAGTCATTAGCAGTGTCTGTATCAATTTAGCAGTATCCAGAAAAATTGAAGATATATGCGCTATGCATCATGAGAAATTAAGAGTCTGAGAGAAATTTGAGATTGAAAGCTGCACTTATTTCATATGATCTTACTAGCTTTGTAGACCTAACAAGTTGTCCATAGGTTATGAGGCAGATTTGAATGCAAAAATATAGAGAATGAAAGCAGGAAAAAAATACTAGCACGCACAAAATTATGATTTTTAATCAGTAAAACACATTATCTGAGATGGTAATGAGCTATAATGTTGTTTGAACTTCTACAGAACTGAGTGGTAGCAAAACAATACAACTTTCATAAGCTTATCCTCCACATATTTTTTGCTTGATCACTACTCACTAATGAACATATTATATGTTGACTTACCCGATAAGTGAGGGATTGAGAACATGGCCGGTGAACAACACTACTCCGGTTACGTCTTCTCTTATTATAAAGATGAATGGGTGATCTGCTTCAAAGTCTAGAGGACCAATCGGTAATGACCTCAGAGCCACCACAGCAGCAGTAGCAGCGGCTGCTTCAGTTCCTTCTTCATTGACTTCGATAAAGGATTTGTGGAAAACTGATGATACATAGAGGCTTCGACCAACAGATGAATCTGCCACCTCTGATAGATCTGCATCTGCACTGAAAGGTAATGCCAGGCCCAAACTTTTCAGCACTGCAGATGCTTCAAATCCAAATGATATCTTGAACTTTGGCAGCTTGAACTTCCCTACTTTAACCTTCGTCATTGGAAGACGGTGAGTTAAGAACTCAGACTTAGAATTCAACTTCTCCTGCAAACTCCACAAACCATCTCGTGCATCTGGCAGGAAAATATACATAGAGAACAGCCTTGCATCCTCACCTTGCTTGTAAGGGAGCCTAAGAACCTTAAATCCATCATTTGAAGACAAATACTGATCTTTTTTACTAGACATGAAAGGCACTTGAACTGAGGTTCCATTTACTAGGTGGAATTCTGAGTCATTCGTCTGAGATGAATCAAACTTTTCATTCCAGGATCCTTTGAAGTAGAGTGCATTACCCAACACCAATCTGGTGTTACTGTCAACAGAACCAGGAGGAAGGAGCTCTTTGATCAGGCCAGCGGTAACGTTCTCAACCCAAGAGTTAACCTCATTTGTAACTTCGACAGCCTTCATGGTCAGCATAGACGTCAACAACCATACCAATATCAACAGTATATAATGAACATGAATTGGATTAATGCGGAATATAACTGTAGTCAGGAACAAAAGTTTGACTGGAGATCAGGTGATCTTTTCCTTTTCCTTTCCTTAATTGTATCCTGTTTGACTCTGTTAATCTTGTTGACAAAAAAGTGGATGGTGCCAATTGATATCGATTGTGCATATTGCTCTATAAAGAAGAAATATAAAGTGACAAGATATTTTCTAGCTCAGAGCCCTGAGAGTTAGTATTTTATTCTGAAGTGCTAATTTTTATATAAAATAATCATCTCAGAGAATTCCAAATCTATTTTCTTCTTATGAGAATTCCAGAACTAATAATAGTATTACCTATGAAGTATACAAAGCATATTGATTTTTGCAGTAACAAAAACTTCACTTATCAATAGTGAAAGAGACAATTCACATGAAACAAAGTATGGAGGCAATTCACGAGGATATCAACAGTCTGTCAAAGATGCTGGGCTACTGCTTGCCGTTCCCATGAGTTTACAAACTGAATAGAAGTTATGCACAGGTAATAAGTGCATCAAGAGAATATTGTCAAGTAACTGCAATGTCAGCTTAAGACACAAAAGTCCTATGATTTTCTATTGTTAGAAAACATTGATTTATGAGCATCTATAATGATAGAAATGGTCATATGACTCTTCTAAGTCAAAATTTTAATTCCATATAGGTTTTCAGACCAAGAATAAATGACTCATTATAAATTAGTTAGTTGTTATGGATCAAAGTCTATCACAACAACAACAAAGCCATAAAATCCTAGTAAAGTCATAAAGTCCCAATTATTTGTGATCGGCTACATGGATCAAAGTCCATCAAATACTTGATTTTATTCGATGTAGTTGACGTCAAGGATTGAAATTTCGTATTGTACCGAAGTTTCAAGATTTGCTCAGTACGGTATGGTACTATATACCGAGCGATATATTTCGGTATACCGCTCGGTATATGTATATGTATATGTACATATGTACATATGTATATGTATATGTACATATGTATATGTATATGTACATATGTATATGTATATGTACATATGTATATGTATATGTACATATGTATATGTATATGTACATATGTATATGTATATGTACATATGTATATGTATATGTACATATGTATATGTATATGTACATATGTATATGTATATATACATATGTATATATATATATATATATATATATATATATATATAAAGACGACGTTGCCTCTTTTCTACCCACACGGAGAGAAGGTGGGGCGAAGAAACAACGCCGAGGCCTCATCACCTCAGACGAGGTGACGATCGATTTAGAGTAGTAACGGGGCAGAAACAACCCCAATCGACGGTACCGCCCGGTAGCGGGCGATCCACGTACCGATCTGCTGGTGGACCGGTACAAACGATATTATTCGAAATTAAAATCCTTGGTTGATGTTACAAAAAAGGCTGTCTCAAGTCTTTTTTTTATTTCCTTTTTGGATCATATCTAGGTGGAGGATGAGATGGTAATAAAAAGGCATAACAAGCTTATTTTATGGATGTTCTAAGATGATCAACAACAACAACAACAACAACAACAAGCCAAAATGTCTCAACTATTTAGGATCATCTTTCGATTACTGTTTGTCTAAGACCATTTTAATCAAATTATGAATCTCAAGTCCAAGCTAATTGCAAAGATATTGTTGTCATGCATTTCAGAACACCAAGAAAATAACAGCTTAGAGCCAATTATTTGTATGGACTAGTTAACTTGCTAATCTGAAATTAGATGCCAAATAGAATCATGCAAAACCACTCGCAGCATACAGTTTGATGGTAAATAAATTAGTTGTTTTTTCAGAGGTGTAAAGTACAAATATGTTTCTTGAAATGCATAAGCAGTTTGCACTCATTTGGAACACAAATTAAGAGCTAGATACTTTATTGTAGAATATTTAATGCAATTGAACAGTTTAGTTAAAGAACATGGCTGATCTTTTGGGCTTTCAACCAATTCAGATGTATAGATACAAATCTTAAATAAGATGAACAAAACTATAACCAACAAGAGAAGGCTGGATGAAGCATTCAAAAATCTGTTAATAATAAATATAGAGCAACATAATAGTACTGGATTAGCTTTAATAGTAATATGTGACATGAAAAAGCAATAAAAATTTTGATGTAAATAGTGTTAGACATTACAAAAAAATTGGCCCATTTCCTGGAAAAAAAAAATCAATTTTTTAGGATAATACCACACAATCGAAAGTTTTATCATTCTGTCGTAGGTCATATGTTCGATCCAATGTCCGTCCCCTATTATTCCGCTTCGCCTAATAATACTACGTTAATGGGAAAAAAAACCTGACCTTGGTTTGGAAATCAACGATTTTAGTGTCTGCTCTAAAAATCTGGGTGACGATCTCCTTGAAGGAAGGCTTCAGCAACAACGAGGAGTCAAAGAAGACGCCGTTGGCGTAGGACACTCTGGGCCCACCTCTCGCCGACCCGTCCGCGAGGACGACGGCGACAACCTGCGAAGATAGGGCGTTGAGGTCGGCGACTCCGCCGCTGTCGCCGAGGCCGAGGAAGGAGAGGATCTGGTCGAGGGTGCGGCCCTTGGAGCCGGCGGCTAGGAGGGACAGGACGAGGTGAACGGAGAGGGGAGAGAAAGCGAGGTTGAGGTCGCTGGCGGCCTCGGCGCCGACTTGCTTTGCGAGGCGGAGCGCGAACGCAGTCTGGCGGCCGATCGACTCCCTCAAATCCATCATGGTAGCAGGTCTTTGAAGAGAGCTGAGAAAGAGGGAAGAGGGCGTGTAATGGACAGCTTCTTTTGCTTCTGTTAGTCGTCACTTCGTAATCGATACCCCACAAAAACGTGAAAAGAAATAACGGAAAGCTAACGCGAAATTGACGCGCATCGGATGCGAAAACCCGTTCCGGTCTTTCGGAGTCGTCGAAGTCATGCGACGGCTCTAACAATCCGATATCATCGTTATCGGGTCATATCCCCGATCCGCATCCGGTTATTATCGGATCGGATCTCGAGCTGAATCAGGTCGGATCTAATCCGTTTACACCAATGGTTCTTACCTAAAATGTGTGCTATGGGATTAGAATTATCGATCGGAATTGGATGGAACCAAGCGATTTTGGCCGATAGGGACCAATTTGATTGAATTGGACCCATAAGAATCAATTGGATTCAAACCAAAGTAATTCGATTAGGTTTAATTTGGACCGATTGATTAGAGTCCAATTTTTTTATTTTGAATACCTATAGATTTAAGTTTATTTAAAATATTATCGTTTCTAATGTTATCCAAATCAACAAATATTTTGATCGAGATGCGTCGTGTTTTCAACAATGATATCTACACGAGGATAATTATCTGAGATAGGAACACTGACACCAGTTTGGGATTAGTAGTGAATGCCAATATATATATATATATATATATATATATATATATATATATATATATATGACATATGATTATAATTAAATATATCTTAATATGAAAGCATTTAGCAATTTATAGACCTTAGGATGCCTTCGTATAAAAATACAGGAAGCCATAGAGATTAGGAATAGATACGTCTTGTCTTTTTAATACTCATTTTTACTGTATATTAAAAATTGATAGAGAATCTACTATCATTTAGTACACGATTATCATATGAGATTCAAATCATCCTCTATGCATCTGTCTACGTGGACGAAGATTTAAAACAGAAAAATACAAGCCTCCTTCTCCTCAGAAAGATAATCACAAGTATCATTCTAACATGAAAAATCTGCTATAACAGAAACACATGCCCAAAATACATGAATCAAGAAAATCCAACTCGTAAGATGAGATCCCGAATACTCTCATATTGGATGAACTAAATGATGTACTTTGAATCCCACTTATAAGATCCCCGAAGCACACATTTGAGGGGGATAAAAGATAAAGAATCTACTATCAGTTAACACATGTTGTCACGTGAGATCCAAGTTACTCTCTACCTGTCTACCTACGTGGATAAATATTCAAAATATGAAAATACAAGTCTCTTTTTCGTCCGTTATCACAAGTAAGATAATCACAAGTTTTCTTCTTATCTATTATAATAAGGAAGATTATTACTATCCTTTATCACAATCATAAACTCCCTTCTTTATTAAAAGATAATCATATCTTTATAAAAAGATATCTTAAATCCAATGCAAGAAACTCTTTTTAAATAACTCAAATTCATATTTGGAGATCTTAGATTACTAACTTATGTATTAGAGGGATCAAGTCTGGAAATCCCTCCTAGCCTTAATCTTTATGTAAGTGATACATCGAGAGTATGATATTTCCATCTTGGGAGTATGACATTTCCACCTTGTGAGCACAGTATTTTTACCTTAGAAACATCTTAGATATTCTTGCATATAATGGTCTGAACCATATTGAGATGTCAACAGTAATTTTTTTTCCTAACAAGAGTAAATATCAATTTTTTTTTGCATAAGTTCTCACAACAACTTTGCATGGATTGAAGGAGACCCTACTAAAGAAAAGGCAGCAAAAATTGTTTAGAACATTTTCAAGGTAGTGATCGAATTCCATTAAATATGAAAGAAAAAGATCATTTAGAAAACCTTTTAGATTAGGACAAAACTTTTTATCTTGATTCCAGTAAAGATCATATAAAAATATTCATATTAATTCAAAGAAAGATTTTGTTCCCAAAACATGAATTGTCAATGCATGAATTTTGCTCGTATATTTTGCTTCCACTTTTTTATGTTTATATGAATTTTCTGCTTGTTATACCAAGACAAATCTTTTAATCTTGAATTCTATCAAGATTTTTCTTTACGAAACTAAAATATTGCTATGCAAATTTCCTGACCCTAATTCAGTAAACTTAAATTCCTTGTAAAAGATTTTATGCATGCGTGGTATGAATAGAACTATTGGTATCTGCATCACACACACACACACACACACACACACACACACACACACACACACACACATATATATATATATATATATATATATATATATATATATATATATATATATATATATATATATATATATATATATATATATAAGATCAAAACAAAAAAAAATCTTTAAATATTTTCTATTATAAAAAATATTTCTTTAACCATTTATATTTAGGGAAGGTTGAGCAATAAAAGGTGGATGCATGCATAATTATCGAGGTCAGAGTCTATGCAAAACCCATCTTAGAGTCTAAAAAGTGTTGGAAGGTTCGTGCCAAGAATCCTTCATGATACATGTGTTTGCGTCGTCGGAAAGACATCTCATGCTTAGCACCACATCAGAGATTTCTTTTTTGTTTTTTAATTGATTCTTTGATGACTACAACAATATAATTATACTTTGTAGAAAGATTTAATGCTAAGAACATTTTAACTGCCTTTCTATCTTCCATGACATATCAAACATTTTTCTTTTCTTTTTTTTGTTCTTCTTCTAGTCCTTTCTCTTTGTTCTTCTCCCATTGAAATATATGCTATGGTACCCATTACTCAAGAGAACCTCGAGGATAGGGAATAAGAGGTGACTCATTCCTTTTCAAAGCTGTAATTTACGAGCGGAATATTCACATTGTTTGCTGGTATTGTACATGTATGTGTTCCATGTTCCTTCTTATCCAATCCTAACTCACCACAGAGCCTCCTCGTCCATGTTGATCCCACATGCATGGCTTCGAGCTCTCGTATGTGCGACGCCGGGACGACCAGCCCCTGTGGAGGATTACGTTAAGATCATGTTCTACTCCTGTTCTTGGCTGTGTTCAAAGATTGGCGAACAGGGAGCAAACCTACGCAAACGATCCACTGCTAACAAAAGAAGCCAAGCTCCCGGAATCCATGACCTTTAAATTATTGGTAAAGGTGTACTACCAAATGCGATAAGGACTAAGGTCATGGGAATTGATTCTTTAGCTAGTGCTGGAAACTGATATGCATGCATGCATGCACAGTAAAGCTAAGTCATATAGCAACCAGTTCTCTTAATAATTGATGCAAGCACTTCTGTGTTGGGGTCTTTGAGATGTTCTTGTTTCTGGAAAAGCAAGTTAATGTTGCCCTCTTTGTGAGGTATTCATGTTGGTATTACCAACACTACCTGCAAAAGGAAGAGAGCAGGAAGGATGTCAATCGCCAACATCGAGTGTGGTTAATAATTGAGATTTCACGTCCTTTTACAAGGATTTGTAGGACGGGAATCATATAAAGTTGGGAGACGGACTGAGATGTCACTCCCATTCTCTTGTAGTTTTCTGACTCAATTCTCCAGTGCATGTACAGTCCCCATCTTGATTCTCCATTATTGAGAGCCCCATGCAAGTATAAAAGCTACGCCAACCCACGCAAACTGCAATAGACCCCATCACCGGATCGCCTCGTCTCCCAGTCTACCTTTCTCTGCGTCTTGTCTTACCTTGTATCGATCAGGTCAGCATCAAACAACTTCTCCCTCCACTGTTGCTGTCTATATGAAGCTTGTGTATGTGATGACAATACATTGGCGTGAGAAATCATAGTCTTCCGTTGTCCACTCATTGTTTTCCCGTGAATGAACTTACACGTACAGTAGATTATGATTCCTCACTCCATTGTGAAATGCTAGGAGTTTGGGAGGATGAGCAGGCGGCAAGGAGACTGGGACTGCGGATCATGCCAGCACCACAACTTCAGCTGGCGTGACTCGTGCCAGCAATGTGGTAACCTGCGGCCGTCCACCGGCGACCTCTCCGACTATGCTGGCCTCGGAAGGTCCTCGGTCGGCTTCAGCGTCCCCAGTTTTCGGCCCGGCGACTGGAACTGCTCCTGCGGTGGTCATAACTTCGCGAGCCGGACGAGCTGCCACTCGTGTGGCACTTCCAAGGATGACTCCGCCGTCAGCTTCAGCCGTGGGCTCGACAACGATGACATGCCGGGCTCAGGAGGCATCGGCTTTGGTGGTGGCGGGTGGAAGTCCGGGGATTGGTTGTGCACCAGGTGTCCTGCAACTCCCCTTTGTACCTTCTTCGCTCTCTTGCATGACATGCATGTCCGAGAGAACACCAAACCCTAGCATCTGCCGCAAGATAATGATTCATGTAGCTTTGCGCTTGCGTCTTTGCCAGGTCGGGCTGCAACCAGCATAACTTCGCTAGCAGGAAGGAGTGCTATCGATGCAAGGCACCAAAGGGATGCGGTAAACGACGCTCTTCCAAGATCGATTCCATGTTTTCCTTCTTCGATGAACTAAGCCTTATGCTATGAAACATTCTGTGTCCAGGCACTTAAGTCTGCCAAAAAGACCAGAGAGAGAGAAAGAGAGAGACGAGATTACGCGACTCACAGCACTATCTCAAGTTATCGCTAACTAAGATACTGTTCCTTGTGATAGTCTCCTCCTATTAGCTTCTGCTTCGTATGGTGTTCTCGACTTCTCTTGTGCTTATAGAAGCTTAATCATGTATAAGTCGTGCTGCTGCACTCACTTCTTCTGCATGGATATGTAAGCGTCTACGTATGCGTTAAATAATGGGCTTCATGCTACATTACAAGTGAAGACATGCTATGCTCTCTCTCTCTCTCTCTCTCTCTCTCTCTCTCTCTCTCTCTCTGTCTCTCTCTCTTCCACTTGGATTCCGCGAATGTCTTGCCCACTTGTGAGAACTGTTTTGATATGGGAGTACCACATAGATTCGGAAAAGTCATATCAATTAGGCCCATAAAAGGCATCGCATCAATATTTTCATCTGTGCATAAATAGATTGGACGAAAAGCAAAATGATTAGTTCCTCAATTATCTACAAAATATTGGTCTACATGGATCAATATCATGTGGATCAAACCTGCTAAAAATAATAAATCATTAATGCTATTTCTGTCTAAAAAATCTGGAATATTTATATGTGAGGTGAAGATCGAAAAGATGACTGAAATTAATTTCACGATGATATGAATTAAGAGAGTCGAGTTACGTTGAGTTTGATGTCTAACAACATTAGGTTTAATTGGTGTATATGACTATATATGCTAATCTTAATCAAAGACTCATCCATTTTAACATGTTAAGGCTTGTAAAAAAACAAATGAGTGAGTCAAAATATATTCTACGTATGTTAACCCTAGTCAATTTAACTCCGGATCTAACACAGATTCGATCTATTAAGTATACATTGACTTGATTATTAGTGATTAGAAATGTTTACTACATTATGTTTCTGAATATATATATATATATATATATATATATATATATATAATTAGGGAAAAAATTAGTCGAACACATCTTTACATTGAGAGCTAAACTTATCTTTCATTCATAATCTTGTTTTCATCTTTTTCAAGAATTATGATCTTTGAAGCATAAAGAACATGATGAATAATTAATGCATACTTTGATCTTTGAACTTCTCATCCCCGGTAAACTTTGGGCTAATTATAAATTAGCCCTCTTTAGCATCTCGATCCCTACACTTTCAAAAGTTATATTAGGATCCTCATACTTATAAAAATAAAATATCAAGATCGATTAAAAATATAATTTTATAGGATTAAAAATCACGATAAAAATAATAATTTTATTGGAGCAACGACGTTAAATGTTTCACTTTCAGAAGTTAGAGATCTCAATATAATTTTTAAAAAATAGATATTATGATACTAAAGGTAGTTAATTACAAGGGGTAATATATAATTATCTCAAAAAAAAATTATCGCCTTTGTAATGAATAGTATTCGCATGCCACCTATTTTGTTGTGATTTTGTACTGGTTATTTCTTTTGATCGTCTTCGAATAATTAGCTTCACTCTTATCTTCACATTCTTTATCTTAATAATAACCATGTTGCATGTAGAAATCTAAAACGATAAAATTTTTAGTCAAGATTAGATTTCTCGCAAACAGGGTAAGAAAAATGGAATTAATAGACTTGGAATTATGGTTTCATCTTTCCCGATATTTTGAGTTGATTTTGGGTTATGCCTCTCTACCTTTCTTTGAAACGAATCGTCTCGACGTTTGTAGAAACTTAACTTTGTCTGAAAGCTTCGTTTCCTTTAATTTTGTATGGAAAAATAGTACTCAAACTTCAGCATAAATGGAGAATAATAATAATGTTAGACCCAACCCGAACGTTGCATTCAAACCAGAATCGAATTGGGTTGAAATCCGAATCAAACCAAAACGAAATTAGCCTTCAATGATTTAGTTTCGATTCTGATTCGAGTCGATGATTTCAAATTTAAAACAAAAAATAAGATTAAAGGGCTTTGATCGACCATTTTAACCAATGATTCAACCACACAGTTTGAGGCTGAAGGGACAAATGATCAATTTATCCCTCCCAATTAATTATTTATAAGAATATTTTTAATTTTTTATAATTAAAATTTTTAAAAATATTTTTTTAAAAGAAAGTGATAGTTTAAACTAGAAAACCATCGGAAATGTAAAAAAGAAGAGGGGTGTAAAAAGGTGATTGATCTTCGCCTATTGAAAGAAAACCGTTAGTGGATACAAATGGTCTCCACTCCACAGAAGAAGAATCGGGAGTGGATTTAGGTCATAATGATCAAACCACTATAAAATCGATTTGCTGCTTTCTACTTTGCTATTTACCTTTGCTGCAAATCAACTTACTTACTCATTGCTCTACTTCCTCGTTACGTGCTTACGAAAGTATTTTTAAGTTAATATCTTTTCGATCGATTTTCAACGAACGAATATTTTCCAAAATCGATAATTTTTTCTACTGCACTAATTCACTCCCTCGTCGATTCGTTCCTAACATAAAAGGCTTTGATCAACCATTTTAGCCCTATGATCCAACCACACCGTTTGAGGCTGATGGGACAAATGATCGATTTATCCCTCCAACAGAATATTTATAAGAATATTTTAATCTTTTTTATAATTAAAAATTTTAAAAATATTTTTTTTAAAAAAATAATAGTTTAAACTAGAACTAAAACCATCGGAAATGAAATCGAAATTAACCTTGTGAGATTTGGTTCTAGTTTTCAAAATTTAGAAATCAAATACATCGAAGAAGATCGACAATGTACGAAGTAACTTGTTATTTCGAATTAGTTCGATGTAGAATAACAAATTTTAGGAAAGAAAAGAGATCATTAAACTAAAAAGAACGTTAAACTAATATCATTTTGATCCGCAGCATGAATGCATAAATTTGAATCTATATTTAAGACACCTGATTTCGATATCAAAAACATAAGAAAAGGAAATACACAGGAGAACAAACAAATTGCTGAGAATTAGGATGAAATACTTTTGACTAGAAAAACTTAACACATAAAAATAATCTGAATATTTTGAGAAACTAATTTTACCTTTAATTTTTATTTTACGGTCACTGGTGGCATGATTAATTACCCCTGGAACATGAATAAACATATCAATAATGAATAGAGAGAACTGTTTCTTTTTAGATAATGAAAACTATTCCTTGATGTCATGGAAGATTAGATAGAGTGGAATGATAAAATCTCTCTATTATTGCTAATTCTATATATATATATATATATATATATATATATATATATATATATATAGCACAATATAAAATAATAATAATAATTATCGTGACCGAAAACTTTTGTGCAATATCCCAACAATTATAATCAACACATCATGAAGCACAAAATCTTCAAGAGATGCAAAAGAACACATTGTTTTCTCATGAAGCGATCAGACGCCAAAACCTCTTCTTATTGGTAGCCTACTTACTGTGAGTGCTTTTGATGATGATTTTTGTTGGTCTTTTTATAGGGAAAGCGACTACATGTTTGGCGTGTCATTAATTAAGACAAATTATTTTATATTGATTCCTCGAAAGATTTTGTTTCCAATATAAGCTTTTGATAGTGCGTTAACTTTCCTAATATACGCCCTGTTTTATTGTCTACTTTTAATATCAAAAGCACTATTTTGATTCCTATATTCTGCTAATCTCGGATTCGAAGTCACCTTTATACATGATCGATATCTTAACGTCACATGATTGATATATAATTTATACATGATTTACACATGATTTATAGTTGGACCATTGCAACTAGCGAGTTCGGTCAAGCCAATTGAAATGTTATTGTATCTCAGATTTGGTGTGACATAATCACGATTGAGCCCAAAAGAAACTTGTAATTATTCTTTGTAATTAATATTGATCATAGAAGTAATGGTCATAAGAGTTCACGATCGAAGGGTTTCTTATTTACATTTTTGAAAACTTCTTTCAATGTCGTTGAAAGTATTAATTGAATATTTTTAATCCAAAATTAACTTAAGCATTGAAAGAACATTATTGAAAATACCTCCGATACAGTTTTATAGGATAAAAAACTCCAAAGTTGAATGAATATATTGTTAACTAAGATTAGACTGAGTGGAATGTGAAAAATAATCTTAGTTAGCTCCGAATAAGTCCAACTCATAACCAATTTTTAACTTAACATATAAAAAATATTATTTTTATCAAAATAAACTTTGTCACTATATCGATTTTCCTAATATAATATATTATTTAATTATCTCCTCTCGATGCTTGCAAGAATCTTATGTTACTTGTTTGGTCAAAAGTATTTATTGTTTTAGCATTGTTTTGTGCGTATACCCAATTCAATAAATCACCGATCGATTTGGATGGGCTTTCGTGCGTGCAATTAAGATTTCTTGCCTTCACGCATCCGAAAGATTATGTGCAAATGACGTTGATAATCTCAAATTTTCCTAAAAAAAATAATTTATATCAAGAAAAATTCAAGTTAATTACATAGTAGCACTTGTAGTTAGATATCTTTAATATCTCAATCTGACTTAAAAAATTTGTATTAAAATTTATATAGTTATAAAAATAAAATATTTAATCTCATTTAATTTAATATCGTCGATCTTATTGATGAAAGATACAACATGTGATAACGTGTGCATAAATGACATAAAAATGATGACCAAAAAGGTAATTTTACTGGTGATGACGAACGATGATATCATGGGTGATTATGGTGGTGGAGGTCAATCTTGTCGATATCAATGTAAACATTGACGACGATAAGAAAGAGGAGACGGAGTGATGAGGCATCTGCGTCGGCATCGCACAACTCTGTCTCCTTATTCTCATTCAATATTCCTATGCATCTATGTCAACACTAATAGAGAAAAAGTAGGTAGATGAGACATCTAGGTCATCGAAGATGATGAGAGAGGAGAAAGACAAGGCAAGTGAGGCAGAGTGATACAGTACCGTTCATGCATATGCTAACACGTACTATATCTTCCATCGACTTTAAAGTTGACAACGTTAAGATAAATAGAGTTAATATTTCACTTTTATAACCATAAATATTTCAATATAAATTTTTGAAGTCTAAAGATCAAAATGTCTAACTATATGGAATAATATACAATTAGTCGACTATCATTGAAATTATATTTTTGTTCATCGTTTTCGTGTCATTCATACACATGTTGTCACGTGTTATATCTTCCATCGGTAAAATCGATAACGTTACGATAGATAAGATTAAATATTTTACTTTTATGACTATAGAGATTTTAATATAAATTTTTTAACCCAATGAATCAAAATACGAAAAACATCGAACTACAAAGGATAATATATAATTAGTCAAAAAAAAAAAAACCACATGTACTTATCCCTTGATGTTACGAGAGATCAAAACCTTTGATTCTCGGAAAAATGCATCACACTAGAGTTCATTCAATAGATGATTTTTATAGATCATTTCACAAAATATATTTGGTTTTTTGTTTTACTTTTTCAAGAAAAAAACTTGTATTAATAAAAAACCACATACACATATCGTCTCTCCAATCAAATCAAAGGAGATCAAAACCTCCACTTCTCGAAGAAACACATCACACTAGATTTCACAATTTTCATTATCATATGATTTTCATCGATCATTTTATTAAATATATTTAGTTTTTGTTATATTTTTAAAATTGAAACCATTATGAAACTTTTGTTAGGAAAATATCACAATCTCAAAACTCCATCGTATGTTCATGAAAGTTAATTCGGCACATTATTTATCCTACCATAATGCTAAATTACTATTAACAATTTTGGTCATTTACTTTCTAAATAACTTGTTATTTCATAAATCATCTCTCTTCGAGCAAATGATATATTTTAATCTCTATCGGTTCATATAAAATCATGCTGTTATCATATAATCTATACAATTAATCTCCAATAAAATTGTCCTACCACATTAAATTGATTGTTTCACCCATTTGGTTGCTACTTTCTAAACCCAAAAATTTTATTAATTATTTCCAACTAAGAGAGAAAAACTTTAAATTTTTTATTCTTGTCAAAATATTCATCTTTAATCATAATTTGACATATAATCTCATATAATTTTTTTTAAAAAAAAATAAATAATAAGATCAATTAAAGTTCAATATTTATCGTGACAAATACACTAAGTTAATTTTTTTCTAAGATTAATAATAAGATACTCATCGGATCTTTATTAGTCAATTTTAATCTTATTTATTTTTTATATTAATCGAATATATGTGCTGAATATTCTATTCTTCTATTCTTTTGAGTTCATTGTTCTTATTAATTAGGTGAGAAACATAGCACTGACAAGCAATAGGGGATTGGTAGCCAACTCGAGATGAACTTACATTCCTATAAGCGTTGACCAATAAGCAATCCAACAATTCAATATCGAATCCAATAAAATATCTTTCCACGCCAAACACGTTGACAGAAAGAAAAAGGACAGACCGAATCTATACCGAGCCTTTGACGGACTGCGGCGGCGACGACCGTGATTACTCCGGTTCAGTTCACAGCCTCCTCCACCTTGCCGTGGGAATGCCCGTTGAACGCCTCGCCTCCGCCATACCTCTCGACGCGCTCGTCGATCCACGCCCTCATGTCCGCCAGGACCCTGCTGCTGTTCTCCTCCGGCTCGCCCTGGATCAGGGAGTGGTACATCCCCTCGTACAGGATCAGCGTCTTGTCGGCGCTCGCCGACCGTTGGTAGAACGTCTTCGATCCCTCCGGCGACGTGACCCCGTCGTCGGTGCCGTGCACCGTCAGGAAGGGCGCGGTCACCTCGCCGAACTTGGTCTGGAAGAAGTCGCAGAGGCGGGCGAGCTCCGTCATGGTGCCCACCCGGGGTTGCCCCGTGTACCGCCGCGGGTTGGATGCGATGACCCGGAGGCGGTCCGGATCCTTAATGGCCTTTCCCACCATCTTGTTGTCGGGCATCGCCGCCCAGGTGTCGGCCAGCCCGAAGAGGAGGCCGTAGAGGAAGAGCCGGAGGCGGGAAGGCTTCATGTCGTCCGGGATAACGAAGAGAGGGGCGGAGAAGATGAGCCCCGTCCAGGTGCCCGGCTCGGAGCGGAGGTACATGAGTAGGGTGGCGGCGCCGCCCATGGACTCGCCGAAGAGGAAGGCCGGCATGCCGGGCGACTCCCGGCGCACGGAGAGGAAGAAGGACAGGGAGGCGGCGGCTACGGACTCCATGTCGCCGAGGTAGCAGCGGATGCCTTGGGAGCGGCCGTGGCCGAGGAGGTCGGCGCAATGGACGGCATAAACCCAGGTGGCGTAGGCGATGGCGATCTTCTGGAAGAGCCAGCCGGAAGGTCGGCGCCGGTGGCGGGGTCGACGGCGTGGAAGGACTGGGTGAAGAGGCGGCCGTGGGGGCTCTGGAAATAGGACTGCCGGTTGCGGACGCCCTGCGACGCGTAGTACTCATCCACCCCGGGGACGTCACCCCAAAAGTACGTCGTCGGCGGGGGCAGGGCCGGCGTGTCGGATACCATCGGCGGGCGTCTCAGGCGGCGAAGAGTCACCAAGGAGACAAGAGGGCCAGGCAACTCGGTCTGCAGCACTTTTCGGGCTGGACGCCAATGGCTTGTTTCTCGATTCTTATAGGACAAAAGAGATGTGAGCTCTGTGACTACAAATGCTTTCTCTATGACTACACCTAAAAATCCAACAAATCGCGAGTTCACAGGACAACACGCAACGGCGAATCTGGCCTCAGCCACGATACCAAATCCGTCCTTCGACAACGTGGCCCTCCCTGAATGGTCGTCTTAAGAAAATCGTGTTTGTCGTCCCCTGTGGACCCCACGGGGAGAAACTCCATTGCTTAAATGACCAAACTACCCCCAGCTCTAGCCGAGTGTTCACAGCTGTTGTAGGGAGAATTGGGTATTTGCACGAACAGGTACATAATAGAACAACAGATAAAATGGATAAAGAGAAGAAGAGATATCACCCGATGAGGAGGCGGAGAAGGGTAGACAGCTTCTCTGTTCTGACCTCAAGTGATACCACATCAGGCGTCTCATGAAATGTTTGTTGCCCACGATAATTGATATGACTAATGATAAGTGCCACAATATCATTTCCAAGAACTGTTATCTTTTCCTTGGAAGTGTAGCTGCTTATTTCCAATGATATCCATGAATACCATAATAATCCTGAGGCAGAGACGTCACATTAACCCCTTCATCAAGCTACGGTATGGTAACCCTGATTAGAGAAAGAATAAGCAACATTAGTTCACTGAAACTGTACTGTGGTCAGATTATACTGGTAAAAACATGATTTAGTTGGTACTGCAGATCAGCACAAATTATATAGCTTCAGATAAAAGGTTATTGTTAAAAAAGCCGACAATTCTCTGCGGAAAAACATGATTTAGTCCTCAGAAAATTTAGTGCACAAAAGAAGTTAATCTTTGCCAGAAAATTGCAAATTCCACTGCATAAGTTAATTCAATCAGATTCTTGGCCTTTGTTTCAAAATGTTGTTGACCATTGTCATCAGTAAAGTTTCATGAACCAACATCAAGTAACAAATAGCTTTCAGTTGTGTGAGACAAAGAACAGGCATATTGATTACTCAGTTCAAATTGATTAGTTAAGCATCTAGCAACCCAAAGAAGTACTAGAATTTCAAGTATATTTGATTTTTCGCCTTTGTTTCAAAATGTTGTTGACCATTATCATCAGTAGAGTTTCATGAACCAACATAAAGTAACAAACAGCTTTCAGCTGTGTGAGACAAAGAACATGCATATTGATAATTCAGTTCAAATTGATTAGTTAAGCATCTAGCAACCCAAAGAAGTACTAGAATTTCAAGTATATTTGATTCAAATGTTATCTGGCATAACAACTTACATTAAAACTTTGACAATCTCCGGTTTGTCTACCTGCCCCATGAGAAGCTCAGGTGATACACACAAACAGACGGCACGAAAATAGCTGTGGAATACTCTGCAGCTTCAAAAATAAGGTCCAGTGACCTACAGTACCATGAGCAAATGGATGTAAGATTGGGCACTTGTGGAACCTCAAATCAGGTTATTAGATGTCAATAATAAGAAACATAATAAACTGATCAAATTTCTTGGCACCGCAAAAACACGAAGGTTTACATGATGACCGGGGGGTATTGAATCAACACATCAAAATGTATTATTTTGGCATCAAAAGTAACACCTTCAATGTTTGGCATTCCAGATCCCCACTTAATTTTAAAAAAAAAAGCATTCTTGCAATCTAGTATTTTTCACATCAAAGCACAACTGTGCATGCTGGCACAGAACATCCCACACCAGTGTGGGTTGGCATGGGCTACATGTTATGCCAGAATTCCATTTGCATGGTTTAAAGTACAGTGCCAATACCACACTGGTTCGTGCATGCAATAGTTGCAAGCTTCACAGGTAAACGGGTCAAGACAATAAGTAGGAAATCCAACATAGAGGTTGAGAAATCACAAAAGCCCACAATTAACTGAAGTGAAAAATATGTCACATGGAAATAAGAAAAACAACACGAGATGGTGAGAACCTTAACTTGAGCTTGCTTAACCTATTCATTTGGTTATCATCTTGTGCAAAGAAGATTGTTTTTCTGCACTACCTGAAAAACTAGTCAGTGAGAAAGCCTTGCTAAAGCAATCGAGTTATTCTGAGGAATGAGATCACATTCCCGCTTTTCTCACATAGTAGTTTATGCTATTTCAAGCTGGTTGATTTATTGGAACAAAAATATCTACCAATAAAATAAATGGATTAAGAAAGGTCCACAGCCAACCTGCAAAGAGGAATAAATTAAAATTCACAAATTATGCAGCTGTGACACAATAATAAATCAAAATTTCAGTTTCAGCATTATTCAGAAAGGAAAACAAAGAAACTTTAAACGATAGCATATGGGTATGCTTAGTTTCTGTTCTATGTATGCCCATCCAATTGGCATTTCTGATAAACAAAAAATTGAATCTGCCACAATTATAGAACAACTCAACCATTCGGTATGAGCATGTTAATCCCTCCTTACCAAAGCAAATCTCAAGTTAAAGTAGATTAAAGGACAGAATATTAATGAATGCATTCATGAACAAATAACAGGTTTCAATACCAGCGAGCAAGATTATAGCTGCACTTGGGTTTACACACGCATCATCCAAGTCTAATTATTTTGTTGGAGAGCAACTAGCATCCAAGATCTGCTCCTCATGTTGGGAGTTGCTGATCCCACAGTTACTGCTATCTTTCCCATCCTGAGACTCAAGGATGGATCAAAGATAAATGAGGACATTTTATTGCTTCAACTGATGAATAAATGCAGCTAAAGGCATGGTATTTATCTTTACCTCAGCAAAAGAACTGCTACCACATAAATGAATTAATATGATTTTGCTCCAATCCCAGGCAGCAGTCAGATCACAACTACTTTGGCAATACAACGGGGCAAGCATGGTGCACTAAGGTACTACCGAGGAGCAGATGACTAGAATGACAGAATTGAAGGGACTACTGCTGCAAGATATTTGTTATCAGCCACCGTTAAAAACTGTCATACATGTACATGTCAAATAGCTATCATGTGTCATGACTAAAAACATATGCATCATGACTAAAAACACCTGTTAATATCTTAATATAAAAGAGGCATTTATCGTTAAAAAGAGGCAATCCCAGTAATCATATGCTATGCATGGACATGTTTCACCCTATTTTGGGAATCTACATCCACAATTTATAACTGGTCACTGGCCGTTCATGGACACTTTACTATGAGTCCACCAATCTGAATCAAATAAAAAGAAAGCGCAGAAGAACACATTGAATACCATAATCAACAAGTTAAATGTGCTTTCGACCACACGAGTATAAAAAGAAAATATTGGAACCTTAAATAACTAAAAGAAAGAACAAGCTAACCATCACTACTCAAATTTACATAAAGATGCTAGCCATGAAACCTTGGCCATGAGGGGGGGGAGCTGCAACTTTCATAATAAAAGTATTACATCAACATGGCCATTGATAAATCATAAACAGCAAGTTAAGACAAAAAAGTGTAGACCTATACTTGTCATATGTCACTATGCGGAGGACACTTTCATCGCCTTTGAATTCAAGTAACCTGCTTGGAAAAAGAGAAAGCACTTCTCAACCAACTAAGAAATGACTACAATAACCTCTTAAAAAATGCCACAGAAAAGGCCAAATCCATCTGCTTTTGAATGCACCATTGTAGTAATGGCATCAACTCCTCCCATATTAGCAATTATATCAGACCTTTCCCACGTGATGAGGCATCCCTTCAGCCACATTTTCCTCATAACTAATGATTTGAGCAAAGACTTTTTGCAGCATATCCTTTGCAATCTTGTATGCCTCTGAAGATGTTGCTCCTCTCTCTGCAAACTTCATGGTATAATGCAAGAGATCATTGTACCACAAGATTGGTGAATCCTGTGAATAATTTTGAACTTCAAGCTCAATTTCATGTCCTACCGAGTCACTCTTTGCCTTCTTAGTCCATCTTTTTAAAATGCAATGTTCTGGAAGAAGAATGGTTCCACATGCCAAGAAGAGACCAAGCACATGTCTGCAAAGTATTCCTGAAACCTCATACTTGCAGCAACTACAATATGCTTTCTTCTCGGGCTCATCGAAGAAAACAATATATTGATTATGAGCATCCCCATCCCGTCCAACAGAGTACTTGATCATAGATCCATCTTGAATTTTCACCGCATAGTGGTTCAGTGCTTCGACGAGTTCTGCTTGGAACTTCTCAAATACCGTCCTCGTGTAAATACTGGCAGCTTGTTTCTCCATAGGTGAGTCAGTTTTCAGAATTGGTTGGGTACTGAGACTAGCACAGTCTTCTTGGGCTTCTTTTTCATAACCGTTGTCCATTTCTTGATCAAATTTTGCAATAAACATTTGCAAGGAGCTCTCTCTAACGAAGTTTCTTCTGTAAAACCTGTTCATACTTTCTACTCTCGAAGTCGTAGACAATTCTGCAAAAAAGGAGTCTCTTAGGTATGCTGGTACCCATCTGTGGCGGATATTATATAGAATTTGCAACCATGAGTTCTCCCTAAGATTATATTTATCAAGAATTTTCCTCCAATAAACTTCAAAGGTTTCAACCGTGGTAGAATCATTGATGCATGTCTTTAATTCATCATGAAGGGTGGGGTGCCTACGGTACACATCAGACAACTTCTTCTTGCATCTAGATAGGACACGCCATCTACATAAACGGTGACATGTGTCAGGAAAGACCTTTGCAACTGCTGATGCCAGAGCCTTGCCTTGATCAGTAGTAATAGACAGTGGGTGGCGTCCAAACATTGCTGTCAGCCATGTCTCAAACAACCAAGCAAATGAGGATTCTGTCTTATCTATCATCAAGGCACATCCAAAAACAACTGTCTGTCCATGATGATTTAGACCGGTAAATGCAGCAAATGGTATCATGTTTTTATTCTGCCTATATGTCGTGTCAAAAGTAACTGCATCTCCAAAATAATTATAAGACAATCTGGCTTTAGCATCTGCCCATAACACATTTGTCAAACAATTCCTGTTATCAACCTGCATTGCATAAAAGAAGCCAGCATTCTCTGCCTGCATCCTCTTGAAATACTCAAGAAGGACTTGAGCATCTCCTTCTCCAAATAGCCTTCGCCGCATCTCTTTCAGGAAGTCCTGGTGCTCCCTATCTTTTCCAGAGAGGCGACTGAGCTGGATCTCACGCACCCTCTCTGGGCTGACCACCATATGTGTGTGCTCCAAGACCAACTTAGTGACAACCCATTTCTCAGGCCCCCTCCGAACAACCTCCATCATGGCAGGGCAACCATCCCTGATGGAAAGACGCTTGCGCTTCTTCTTGGTGCCATTTTCAGTAACCTTCTTTTTGTGGTGGCCCTCTTTTAAGCAGACAAACCTCTTCATGACCATCACTTCAACCCCCTTCCGCCTCTCACTGCGTGACCGTGCCACTCGAATGCCAAAGCCAAGTCGCAATGCATAGGCATTGTAGAATGCCCTTGCCACTGTATCAGACTCGAATTCCATTCCAAGACATGGCACCTGATTCTTCGCATCACCATCATCAGCAGCAAGAAGCTCATTTTCAATGGCCTGCTCGACTAACGCCATGTTACTGCTGGCAACGGATGTTGCAGCTTCTTCATGTTGATGATTAACATCTGATGCCTTGATATCATCTTCAAAATCCAGATAATCCTCGACCAACTCGTCATCTTCACTCGAAGAGTGCTCCATCGATCTGAAACCTCGTTCCAGATGTCACATAAGAATGTGTTTTTGCAAAATTATGCAACTAATTATACGAATCAACAAAAACGAATATGTTCGCACGCACGCACGCACACAAAAGACATACCGACACAGGAGGTGTTTACAACCCAATCTCATCAAGATCGGGTCTTTGTAAAGAAATTCGATCAAAATCGCAACTACGAATAGCTGAAGCCGACATGGATGTTTTCAATCGAGGGATTTCCACGTTACCACGAAGATTTGGGGGTTAGGGTTCCGAATGCGGAGAAGGGGAGGGAGAAAGAGGAACAGGCGGGAGGATCCAAAAGCCCGTAAATAAATTACACTCCAATGGTAGATGTATACCTGATCGCTTGAGTTAGGGTTGCAAAGCGGGGAAGAAGAAATTGCCGGGCGGCGGCGGGAAGAGACTTGGAGCACACCTGGTGGTGCTGAGGGGCCGCGTTGCGTGAACTAGATTGGGTTAGGTTCACCGTACGGTCACGCGATACACAACCACGCTTCCAAGAAGTACCAACATTAATAAGATCTAAAGATAAATAAAATAAATTTCATTTATAACAAAAATAAGACATATAAACTGAATGAACTTAATTGTTTGCCAATTAAAATGATAGCCACCTCTCTATTTTATTTTTTGCAAGTTAACTTATGATGGGTTTTAGAAAATATAATATATATATAATGCTAATATATTTAAATCAACTTAGACTCAACTCAGAACTCAATACATTCGCTTTAAGGGTTAGACAAACTTGAGTCTCGATTGATTATACTCAAGTCACTATTTAACAAAAATTAAAATAATTTTAGTAAATAATAATTAATTTTAATTATCATATTTTAAATTAATGTGCACATGACTTAGATATTGATTGAGTACGACTACTTCACCCCATTATTGATTGGGCTACTATGTGTCATACCCTTGTTAGTTTTGTTGTCACATATTGAATCGTTATCGGAGTAAATATATTTTTAGTATCACATGTAATAATAGTATATCATCAATATTAAAATTATGTTAGAATATGTTTAATGAGTATTAAATAGGGGGCAAGAATATCATTATATTTTTATGAATAAAGTGGATTAAACTACTATATATTTATATCTTTAAGGGTGAGAAGCAAGGATTGATGAGCATAAAACATAGTTTTGCGTTGCATTGGATCATATGGATATGTGGTTTGAGTATATACTGAATACATTTAAATCTATCGAATTAATTATTTTTAATTTGTATTAAAATAATAGATAGACTTAAATACACAAATTGGCTTTCCTTTTTCCGCAAAGGACAGATAAAAATGATGGTGAGTGCATATTAAAGAATGTAGAGATGTAATTTTCTTAATTCAAACCATGAATTTTTAGTAAATCAAATTCATAATCAATGAAAAGAAACAATCTATACCTTCAATTTCCTCGAGTTGCCAAAAAAATATTGGCTTTATTTTCCTTGGACATAATTACTTCGCAATAATGTCATGGCGTCGTGTTATTTGCATTATATCATTACGTATTGCAAATTCCAAAAGATGGCATAAATTGGAACATTTTTTTTCCAATAATTCATTAAATCATATATGAGGACTAAGTGAATATATTAAGCCAAAATGGATGTGGGCATCTCCTACTCATATTTTATTTTTAGAGGAAAATTTTTTGATGAGATTTTGAATCGTAAATTTATCTCACAAGGTTTTGAAATATTAATTTCTGATAAGTAAATTTGATACATCATTATTAAATTAATATTTGAGATATAAAAATTTTATCGAATAAAATTTTTAACTCTCAATATTTGATAATTGGATATAATAAATACATCACGATCAATTAATATTCTATGTATAAAAGTTTATCGGACTAGATTTTAAATTCTCAATCTTTTATAATTTGATCTCCTAAGTATTAATTTTTTAATATAAAAAATATATTGGATGAGATTTTGAATATGTTCGATAATATTTCAAAAATAAATCAAAACAGAGTACAAACTTTTTGTTTAACTCAAGAAAATTTCTCCCTCCACAAATTCATGAATTCTAAGTTAGATTCTCAAACTTTTTTTTTTGAAAGATGATATAATAATCATGTGAAATTGACGATCAAAAGTTAATCGTATTACTCTTAAACCATATATCTTACATGAATATGTAATTTATCTAAATTTTTTTGTCAATATAAAAGCTATATTTTGACACTTGTATAATATTTTGATTTAAATTACCAAATTTGATATAAAAAAATGGTTTGAGGCTTATCAATTTGTAATTATAATAAATTTAAATGCATATAAAATGTGCTTTTGGCATACAAAGTTGCTAATTATCCATATCGATGTCATGAGCATTTTTGAAGCGTGTAGAATGACTTCGTGAGCATTTCAAAGTGCTACGTGATCGAGCATCGAACACATTGAGTACTTTTGGTGTGCTATGTTGATCATCATCCGGATGAACTCTTGATGGGCTTCCAAACTATAATGCGGTCAACTATTTCTCGATGGATTGATCTAAGCGATCAATATTTTCCTTTAAGAGCGTAATTTGATGATTGATTATGAAATCATGGATTTTTTTCACTTATATTTTTTAATTTATTAAAAAATTCATTTCATTGTATCAAATAACGTCTTATATAGATTCAAATATGATATATTAATTATATATAGGATAGTATATTGAAAAATAGAATATCTTAATATGAATGATTCCGATTGTTAGAATTTTAATTGTTTGATATAAGTCGAATAATTAATTGATTGACCTCTTCAATTATGGTTATCTAATTTACATGGATCAAGTTATAGAGTTGTCTACTTGGTGTTGGTGAAAAAGTTGTCCAAATGTTCTTCCTCTAACGTCAAATTATGGAGTCATCAAATAATAATATAAGTTAAGTTATCATAATCATAGTTATAAATTGATCCACAGAGTAGAGTAAAGAGGCATGAATTATTAAAGTTGTCTCTTTAATTTTGATGATTACAATCAAATTTATCAAAATCATAAGCTTGGTTTATATATATATATATATATATATATATATATATATATATATATATATATATATATCAAAGATAAAACTTGGTTTCACTAACTATATGATATTCACTCCTCCCTACTTTTGGGTTAAAAACGTTAAACTCGAAAAACAAAAAAAAGTATAAATCCAAATCATCCAAATATATAATCAAAGTTATATATTGAGTCATAAAGTAAAGAGAGGGCTAATTATATATTACTAATCAACTATATTTGACATTTTGCTCCATATATTTTAAAAAGTTAAATTAACATCCATGTAGTTACGAAAGTGATGCATCTAGGTTCATTTACCATAACATAATCTATTTTACCAATGAAAATATAAAATAAAGAGCAAAAAAATATAATTTTAATATTTTAGTTAGTGGTGGTGGACGATGTTAGTGGTGACAGATAATATCGATGCTAGCGGATAACATCGTTGTAAGCAATGTCGTTCTACATTTATATCTA
Source organism: Musa acuminata AAA Group (assembly GCF_036884655.1). NCBI lineage: Eukaryota > Viridiplantae > Streptophyta > Magnoliopsida > Zingiberales > Musaceae > Musa > Musa acuminata. The sequence goes on from NC_088342.1 coordinate 45,058,575, forward strand.
TATCTGCATCAACATTATTACAATTATCGAGTAGCGAAAGGACTATTGATGCAAATGTCGAGTGACGCTACTCGACATTTGCATTGACAGTCCTTTCACTGCTCGATAATTATGTCGATGTTAACGTAGATTTAGAGCAACGAAAGGGTTACTTGACAACTGTGTCAATGTCGACGTAGATGTAAAACGGTCCTCACCTCTTGTTATCATTCTTTTCATCCATAACAACCATCTACTGCCCCTAGTAATGTTATGATTCATCATTACTGTCGTCCGTCATAATTAACTAAAAAATTAAAATTATAATTTTATCATTTGTTTTTGTGTTTCGTAAAACTGATGTCGTTAGGATAAATGAACTTATACGTTTCACTTTCTTAATTATACATATATCAATATAAAATTTTAAAGTATAGAGATATTAAAATTAACTAATTATAAAGGATAATATATAATTAATCCGTAAAAAAAGTATCTCTTTAATTTTGATTATTACAATCAAAATTATCTTGATCAAAATCATAACCTTATATAGTATAAAGTTATCCACATAATTATAATATATATACATATATATATATATATATGTAAAATGTATATCAAATATAAAACTTTCCTTCGCTGACTATACGATATTCACTCCCTACTTTCGGATTAAAAACGATGAACTCGAAAAACAAAAAAGGTCAAAAATGCAAATCATCCAAATATTTTTTTATAGTCATTCATTCATTGGCATCTTTCCATCATAATCATTCATTTACTGTACGAAGTTATTTTCTTACTTGATTGACATAAAGGAAAAAAGTAATAAAAAATTGGATAAAGGCCCCAATGGAGCGTCACACAAACACCAAAAAATCGACAAAGCAAGGCCCAAAAGATCCCCGCCCGCCGACCACGTCCGAACGCCACTCGTCTCAAGCCACGTGGCGCACGAGCGCATCCCACACAGCTGTCTTGGGACCCGCTCCTGTCGGAATTCCTTCTCATCCGCGTCGTCCCTTTGACGTGCGTCCCGTCTCGCCCTTCCTTCCTTCTTATCCACCAAAGCGACGATGCAGCGCACTCGAGAATCCAAGTCTGCCCTCTAACCTACAGCCAACGGCAGGTCTTCTTCCTCCTTACCTTATCTCATTCCTCTCCTCCTCATCCTAATTATTCTTTGTCCACCCTTCGGTAACTCTTAACCTTCTTATCTGCTTCATATGCCCATCTATAAATACCCTTCCCTTCACTTCACGAGAGAGATGGAAGAAGAGAAGCAGAAGCTTTCTTCGGGGTTTTAGCTCTTTCCGCTTTAATAGACTGCACTTACTTAGGTTTACAGTATCATGAGGCGACAGCTACTACCGGGACTACCGGATGACATAGCGCGGGAGTGCCTCGTCCGCATCCCTTACCGCGGCTTTCCTACGGCCCGTTCCGTTTGCCGCCTGTGGAAGCGAGAGCTTGACTCGCCCTATTTCCACCGTATCAGGAAAGCCGCCGGCTTGACCCGATCGGTCGTGGCCTTTGCCCAAGCGGAATCGGCCCCCGCCACTGGGTCGTCTGCGGTTAAGAGCGTCGGAGGCTCCACACCTTCTTACCGCCTCTCGCTCTTCGAACCTGCCACCGGCGCTTGGAGCGTCTTGCCGCCGGTCCCCGGCCTCCCCCACGGGCTGCCGTTCTTCTGCCGGATGGCGGCTGCCGAGCGGGAGCTGGTGGTGGTCGGGGGATGGGACCCGAAGACATGGGCCGCCTCTGACGGGGTCCACGTCTACGACTTCGCCACTGGGTCGTGGCGCCGAGGGGCCCCCGTGCCGGGCCCCCGCCGGTCTTTCTTCGCGTGCGCCACGGCCTCGGTCGGTGGCCGGGTGGCCGTGGTCGTGGCCGGAGGCCACGACGAGGAGAAGAACGCGCTGCGGTCAGCCATGGCGTACGACGTGGCCAGCGACACGTGGGCGCCACTGCCGGACATGGCGATGGAGCGGGATGAGTGCCGCGGGGTCTGCCTCGACGGGCGGTTCTACGTCATCGGGGGGTATTCGACGGAGGCGCAGGGGCGGTTCTCGAGGACGGCGGAGGCGCTCGACGTGGCGGCGGGGCAGTGGGGGGCGATGGAGGAGGACAAGCTGGACGAGGGGACGTGCCCGAAGACGTGCGTCGTGGGCGGGGACGGAAGGCTGTACATGAGCCGGGGGGATCAGGGGGGGCAACTGTCGGTCCTGGACGCAGCAGGGTGGAGGGCGGTGGCGGAAGTGCCAGGGGACGCGAGGGTGGCGCCTGAGCTGGTGGCGTGGGACGGCGGCCTGATGGTGATGGGGTCGGAGACCCACGGTGGGGCGCAGACGGGTTACATCATGGAGGCGGGGACGGCGATGTGGAAGAAGGTGGAGGTGCCAGAAGAATATTCCGGCAACATCCATGCCGGTTGCTGCCTCGAGATCTAATTACATGCACAAGTCTTCGGTGCCACCGTCTCCGCTACCATTCATTCCCTGCCACCAGTTTTGTTCTCCCTTATCTGAGGACCTGTACAGCTTTTTGGTGCACAGTGGCGAGTCTATCTTCGACATGGAAGTCTCCGGCGCTATAAGAAAAGATGTGGATGGGGGACAACGATGCAATCCACATCCTAAATGGGGGGGAGACATCTTGGGATATCTAAGTATTATCCTACAATAATATATGATCCCCTGATAACCTTCTCATCATCATGTCACTTCAATCTTTTAATCGCCGGATGACTTAAACTAACCATACTCGTTGTCATGAGTGTGACTCCTTCCCTCATATTTTGACTCAGACATTTAATGGTATTAAGTTAATTAATATATTTCTTTTGGATAATTTACTCACAAAAAATCTCATTAGTTCGCTTTTATGAGTTGTTGATGCCAATCTATTAAGGATTAATCCAAAGGTCTCTTAAAAAAAAAAAATAATTTTATCCTCATATTTCAATCAATTTATTTTTAATTTTTTTTGAATCGAGAAGAAGAAAAAGAAAGAGAAGAAGATCAAATCAAATCGATCGATTCGATTTGATTTACTTTTTTTAAATCCAACTAATTATATATATTTTTTACTTAAATTTTATTAGCATGATGATCTATTTAAAAAATTTATATTGGGATCCTTATAATTTTGAAGATAAAATACATGACACCACGTATTATCGGCAAAGATAATTTGAATGTCCCTTTCATTTCCAATAATTTTATCGGCAAAAGGATAATTTCAACATTCCACGTATTAAAAACATAAGGGATATTAAAATTATTTTTTTATATATCACTTTTGGATCGATCCATGTCATATGTTATATTTTTTTATCAATATAACTGACGATATTAGGATAAATAATATTATTTATTTTATTTTAAAAATTATAGGGATTTTAATGTAAATATTTCAACAAAAATTATCGTGACCCATACCTTATCGTGACATAGCGAAGATAGCTCAACAACTCTTGTTTTCTCTAATGGACGAATAGACTAAATTCGATGCGATATATAAGCTTGCCAACCTACGACTTCACTTGTCGCTATCCCCCATTAATGGCGGCCAAGAGTTGCTTCCACGAGGAAGAAAACAAAGTGAATAAATTAGACAGGTATGCGAATAATAGGTGCAAAACGAGCTATATCACACTTTGGAAGAAGTCATGGCCTCCTCCTTCCGCATTGCTTCTTCATCTCCCATCCTATCGTATCTCGCTCGCAAAGTATATGAGAGTTTTAGAGGGATTTGGTAAGATGATGTTTTTTAATTATATATGTCTAAAATATTCTTGATATTCTTATAATTATAAGAAGTTTAAAAGCATACCAATCATCATTTAGAATCTTTATTAATAGCCAAAGAATAATCAAAGATGGAGATCAATATAGTGACATATGGGATATCTATACTAAACTTAAATTGAGTGAGAAAAAAAAATACAATGTGTATGATTTACTTGCTTTATTAATCAATAATGGAATATATATAAATATTTTTTTAATAATAATTATTTTTTATCTATTAGTAAGGTTATCATGTGATTAACTTCTTGTTGCATACTTTAAACATTGACCTGATGGTAGTGTATCTAACGTATTTTTAGGTTCAAAATTTCATATGATATATTTAACATTTTAAATATTGGTGTGTTGACGATGTATTTTGATTAGTTTGATTGATAAAAAGTTTGTAAAAATTAGTTGACAAGCGAAGAAAGATATGAATACGACGAATGAGTAGTCGATATCATTTTAATGGATCGATGTGAACCTCAAACCATATGGGTTTGTGGCCCAATAACTCGATATATTATAGATAATGTTAACATAAAAAAATGATTAATGCATGATATCTTATCTAAAAATAATAATTGATGGGGTGTCCCCAATTTGATCCTATTTGTAGTTCGAACTCATTAATCCCAACCGAGTACCTACTTAGTTATCTGAATTCATTTAGAATCCAATTAACAACTACTTGAATTCAATTCGAAGAGGAAAGCTATCTAAAATTTATGATTACCATCATCTTTTTCAGAGAGTTGGAGTCTAATAACAATCTCTAATCTCATTTAGGCCAAGCATGACATGGAACCCTAAATGCTTGATTTCATGGTTGGATCAAACCCCTAAGCTTTCTTTGGAACAAGATGTTGTGAAGGTTGATGATTTAGCACACAATAACATAAAAAAGAAAAAACTCATAGCTAACAAGTCATCATCTTCCTGGCAGTGGAAGCTTGCATCTTATCTGCTGCCAAATGTCCAATCAATAGCTCCTTAATGGCTTTCTTGTGGTCACCAAGTCCCAATTCAGGTGGACTAGTATTTCTTCAATCACCGCAAGAAGTTGCTTATCTCATCAATAAGTGATGCATTTTGACTCCTTTTCTCTAGAAATGGGGTTAAGACTTAACATCTTTAGTTACATAGGAAGCTTATAACTTTCCAGATAAAAAATGCTGCATGCACCAAAGTATGAGGATGCCACTATACTTTGATCCCTTGCTAATAATAAATACTATGAACGTGAGGTCCTAATCTCATCCACCTAAAATTCTTTCTGCAGCCCACCTAAGTTTAATATTGGGGTCATGCCTAAGTGAACTCATTCATGGATGAATGCAGCGAGAACTAATCGAACATGCTGCTTACAGTGTAAGCTGGGACATTGAAACAAGTGAGAGGTGCTGTAGAAAGAGAAACAAACAAAAAGGATAGAAGAGATTAGAAACTATAGATACTTTTGTTTTGCCACCATCCTTCTCTCTCCAATCCTTCTTCTCCCTAAGTTTTTTCTTTCAGTTTTTGGTTTGCAGAATGTTTGATTTAAATTTAACATGACTTTGGAAAACCATAATGATGTGATCATCACACACAATTTTTTTTAGAATTTTACAATCTATATCATGCTATGCATAATAATCATTCATAAGATAGATAAAAATTTATCTTATCTTCAATTAACTTTATCAAAATTCGGATCAATCTAATCAGAATAGTTATCTTTATTTTCTTCATGGATGATTTGTCTTATGTTTATCAGATTGATCAGAGAAGGTTTGGAGCATTTATGAGAGGCATTTAATGAGTGATTTAATTGTTTCTTGGACTACCAACACTTGCCTAACTACTTCGGCCCTTTAATGGTTTATGGTTAATCTCCGTTTTCTTGGTTTGTCATTGGGGACCTCATTCAACTTATCAGTGCCCATTCCATACGTGATGCATAGGAGAGCATCAAATAAGGAAAACTAGCTATTAATTGCTCGTTATTTTGATCATTATCAATGATCAAAGAAGTTTAGTTCTATTATAAGAGCAGCTCTTACAAAGAAGTCAGTGAGATCATTGGTTAATTATAGATTAATTCATGTAATTAATTATTTTTAGTATTTTGATTCTTATATATATATTTTTTTTATAATTATATTGATTCTTTTTCATTCTGATTTATTAATCTTAATATAATTTTTAGAAATATAAAAAAATTTAAATATAATTAATTATATGAGGTAATACGTAAGTAGCTATGACCGGCAACTATCTACCGTCGAGACTGTGCCCAACGTTCACGTCGGGGCCACCGCCGGCCCCGTTCGGCGTCCACCTTCAGTATCCCATCATGGATGTCTCCTTGGAGTACAGTGCCTATCTAAAGAACCAATTCGTCGAGCAGATGGGTTAGATGTACTCCACCTTCGATGTCCTCATCGCCAAGGCATGGCAGAGCCGGAAACAAGCCATTAACTTAGGACCCTGCAGCTACTGTCCATCTTTGCTTCGCCATGAATGCACGCCAACTGTTGCACCAAGTCTTGCCCTGCAATGGAGGCCACAACGGCAACTGCTACTACATAATGAAGGTCGCGGCGGCGAGCGGCAAGAAAAGCTCCGAATTGCGATACGTGGCGACGTGCATCCTTGTGAAGCCCTCCGCCACCCAATCCCGGTGCTCAGGAAGGAACACTCGATGGCCTTCCGTGATAGAATGATGTACTTAGAATCCTTTCTTGAATGCAAGGAAACGTAAGGTAACGACTGCTGTTCAAGCGAGCAGACGCTGCATTGGGATGAGCTCAGAATTCGATTACGAGCTTATGGATTCAAACCAGCAACCTTAAAATATTTTGAATCAGATCTAATAATCGTACTCATGCGTTCTAACAGGTAATGCAGCACACGTCGACTTGCGAGTCGATGTTCTTGCAACCATCCTCTCGCGTTCTGAGATCATCAAGTTCTACATTTATGGAGGCATCGAGTGGGAGAAGTTTGGTGGGGTGCCGCTGTGTCTGTCATCGAACAGGATGAGGCTTTCTGTAGCTCACATAATGGTGGGATTGAATGCAACTCTTTGGATCTCATCAAGATTCAATAATAGCATCAAATCCCTCCGAAAATGATCTTTCTAATCTTTTTCATTTTGCTTCAAGCATAATTAGTTTCTTGAAAGATTGGTTGTATCTCTCTCTCAACCTTTTATGATTGATATAATTAATCCATAAAAATTGGATATGTGTATATATTAAAAATCCTTCTTATTAATTTGATTTGAAAAAACATGTTATCTTCTCCCATATATTTTTCAAATAATGTAATAAAAAAAGTCCCTCCTAATTTGTTTTATTTATTTATAAATAAATAAATAAATTACATATATATATATATATATATATATATATTTTTTTTTTTTTTTGAAGTGGCGCCGACTACCGAAGCGGTGTGAGGATGACAGCGCACGTATTTAAATACGCGGAATCGGGTCGTGTAGATAAGCGCTGGCTTTGGAAGATGTGAAGAGAAGTACGAAAAAGTGCCCTCCGCCTTTCTTCTCCACCTCTTTCTCGGGGGAGGAGGACGAAGGCCACGCCGTCGAGGAAGAAGAAGGGGAAGGACGGCGAGGTAGGGCTCCCGTGGCGGTTCATTGCTGAGAAGAGGAGAATCCGGTCGAAACTCTCGTGGTTTGTCTTCAGACCCGCGTCCAGTCGGAGATTCGAACCGGATCTCTGCTTCCGTTGGAATTGTTTTCTTTCCTCGCATTTGGATCTCTCGAAGCATGCTTCATCTTTGTCGGGTTTTGCAATGGCGTGTTGGGGTTTTTGACCTTGATCTGTTTGATTTTTGAACACAAGGTTTTGGAATTTGAAGGAGAATCTAATAAAGATAAGGTTTGGGGATGATTCGTTGTGAGCTAATGTGTTTTTTGGTTGATTGAAAGAGGGATTTTAACTGCTGGATGGATCCCTGTGACTTCTTGTTTGGGTTGAATGTATTAACGGAAAGACATGTTCTTTGGCGGTGGAATCGCTATATTTTTTTTCCTTTATATTTGTCGGAATATTTGTTTCGTTTAGACGGATTGCTTTTCTCCGTCAACTTTATTGGAGAAAATTCTACAGAAAATAAAAGTTAGAGAGCCTTCCTTCAAAAAATGGTGGTGAGATCTTGTTCATGAGTTAATTCTTGAGATCTGCTAATGTATCTTATAGGATTTAATCTTTAGTTCAGGTTAACCAAGAAGAGAGGAGTGCTGAAAGGTCTCATTTTCCATCATGGTGGCTTCCATGGCGACTTCGGCCTTCTTCCCTGTCCCGTCTTCTTCGTCTGTGGCCTCAGCAAAAGCACCAAAGCCCATCAATGAAGGCCCTGAGCGCTTGGGTATCCGAGGCATTGTTGCTAAGCCTGCCTCACAATCAGGGGCCATGGAGGTCAAGGCACAGGCCCAAGCAATTCCGAAGGTCAATGGTACCAAGGTCGGCCTGAAAGCTGAAGCTCAAACTGTCGAGGATGATGCTCCCTCGGCCCCAAGGACATTCTACAATCAGTTGCCAGACTGGAGCTTTCTTTTTGCTGCCATAACCACTATCTTCTTGGCAGCGGAGAAGCAGTTCACTCTTATTGACTGGAAGCCCAGGCGGCCTGACATGCTTGCTGATGCTTTTGGGCTCGGAAAGATGATGCAGGATGGACTAGACTTCAGGCAGAATTTCTCCATTCGGTCGTATGAGATAGGGGCAGATCGAACAGCTTCTATAGAGACTTTAATGAATCATCTACAGGTATGGCGAAAGATATTTGCTTGATTTTTTCACCTAATTTTTGAACCCTCTTTAGCATATTTCGCTCTTATTCTGTATGCAGGAAACAGCGCTTAACCATGCAAGGAGTGCTGGGCTCCTGGTTGATGGCTTTGGTTCAACTCCTGAAATGACTAAGAAAAATTTGATTTGGGTAGTAACCAAGATGCAGGTCCTTGTAGAACGATATCCTTCCTGGTATATTCTTTCTCTAGATTAGAACCATTGCTTCTCTTCTTGACTAATGACGAAATACTTGATTTTTGGCACATTCCATATTATGAAAAGCTTCAACGCTAAGCAAGTTATAGGTACAAGGGATTTTCTTTAATACTTTATATGTATGATTGCTACGTTTTTTGTTTTGTCTAGCATAAATTTTCTTCGGTACATGCAAGGAGAAATTGTCATCTATTTTTAACCTAAGCCTTCTTAATCTTTTTGACCGAGCTAAAAAGGGAAGCTTAGTGCATGAGGCTCCCACCAAAGAGTGTGCACCGCCTTTCTCCTGCAAGTAGCAACTATTGTGACTGGAAACCTGGTTTAACAGTTTTTCAGAGGATGCTACTTGTGTTAAAATTTACGTATTAAATTTACTGTTTTTCTTGAATAAATTGTTCTCTCTAGTTATGATTTAGTATTTTCGTGTTCTTAAGAATGCCTCTCCATTGCTTGCTTGGTCAAAGTGATTTACTTTTTTCATTCCTTCTATGGCAGTTTTATTATGCATTGTTTTTAAGTATGGTAATTTTATCCTTTTTTTTGTTTTTCAGGGAAGATGTTGTGGGAGTAGATACATGGGTGGCTTCATCTGGGAAAAATGGGATGCGTCGTGATTGGCATGTGCATGATCATCGAACGGGCCAAACTGTTCTGCGAGCGACGAGGTTGGTTCCTATATATGCCTTACATCTACATTCTTTTTACAGAAGATCTCATTCGGTGGTTGGAAAATTTACAAGTAAGCATATTTAATGCTTGTTTTGCAAATGTTATGTGGCTCATATGATGTTTCCTGGTTTTGGATTTCACATGCAGTGTGTGGGTAATGATGAACAAACTGACTAGGAGACTGTCTAAAATTCCAGAGGAAGTTAGAGCAGAAATAGGACCGTATTTTGTGGATCGTGATCCTATTATAGATGAGGATAGCAGAAAGGTTCAGAAGCTTGAAGATAATACTGCTGATTTTATTAAAAGGGGGCTGAATGTAAGTCTGTGATCCACATCTTTAGCTCTTGCAGATTTATTTGCTTGTTTCTGTAAATGCTATATATGTGGTTTGTAACTATTTCCCTTGCTATCAAATGCAGCCTCGATGGGGTGATTTGGATATCAATCAACATGTGAACAATGTAAAATATATTGGCTGGATCCTCGAGGTAACTTAGTTTATGTTACAAGATGTTAATTTGAAATGGAAAATGACAATTTAAGGCTACATAAGTGCAGTTGTTGCCTCTTTTTAAATCTTTCTAGTACATTGCTGGAAATTTCTTGTTTTCATCTCAAGTAAAAAAGGACGACATTGACATGTGATAAGCCATATGTTGAGTACTTTTGGATGAGTGTCTGTCTTATCTGACATGTAAGAAATATTCTGTTTTTAAAAAAAGGAAATAACCAGCTTCATTCTTAGAAGTACCTTTTCGGTAAAAACTTAATTGTTTCCATTTCATAATTAGAGCTGTCTTCAAGGACTCAACTAGCCGAATGATCTCCGTGGATGCTGCATTGTGTTACAAGATGAGTATAGATAGAGCCAATGTAAATGTGGGCACTAAGAGGTTGCAGATAACAAGTTATTTTACAGGTCTTGCTTGGTATTAGCTTATTGGTAAAATTGTTCTTCGCACCTGGTAGTCATGAATATCGAAGAATTATACTCAGATTATCATTGGTAGAATTGTTCTTCCATGGAAAAAGATATTGCCATTGCATTGAGTTACAAGATCTTATTTGAATGCTGAAGCTCTCGATGTTACAGTTCCTACATTCTGTAATTGCTCTTTTTTTTGGCATACCATATTTCAGACCATGAGTTCCAATTACTGCATGCTGACTACCTTAACCAATTTGCATGTGTGAAGATCTTAACCTTTTCACAATGTAAGAAGCATCTTAGATTCCCCACTCTGTTCTGTGGTGGTGGTTGCACATGGCATGTTGTGTCACTGCTTCCTTTTACTCTGTTTCTGAACATTCCTTGCCAGCATTGCTGGACCACTAAAAGTGCAGCAGTTTGCTGACCATTATCCTTCTGCATTTAATGTTATTAGGTTGGTGGACCTGCTCCAATTTGTTGCTATTGTCATGCTCGTAGAAGGACATGATTTAAGTAGTTATGTAGCGCTGAGTAATGACCACATCTTATTATTTTATTATGCAGAGCGCACCGATCTCAATCCTAGAGAGCCATGAGCTTGCCGGCATGACCTTGGAGTACAGGAGGGAGTGTGGGAGAGACTCTGTGCTGCAATCACTCACTGCTGTCTCCAACCATGGTTCCGATGGTTCACCAGAGGCTGGCATCGAGTGCCAGCATCTTCTCCGGCTGGAAAGCGGGGCTGAGATTATGAGGGGTCGAACAAAGTGGAGGCCCAAACCTGCCCAGGATCTCCAAAACATGGGGCCACTTCCAGCTGGGAACACATGATGCAATATGGATGGTTTAGGCCCCGGTTTTCCTTCATCTGTTGGTTTAGGATGGTCAGCCAGGCAAAGCCTTCTTTGGTTGGTAGAAAGAGATGGAGAGAACATATAATATTGCTTGTATTATTTGTAAGTTTCTTTCTTTCTTTAGTTTTTCCTTGTATTTGTCTCCTACCAACCAAAACCTCATTTCCATTTTGGATTCATATTGGTGCCTGCTATGAAATTAATTAGCATTATATGTAATTGTTTACAGTGTTCAAGCAGCTTAGTTTGCAGTCCTTTAAACCAGGGACTCTGGATCGCTATTTCACGGCACTACTGATATGTGATGTCATCATCGTCGTTCTTGTCTTCCTCTGCTCGCCCTTTCTCTTCTGTATGTTTTTCTTCTCCGAAATGTTGATCAAATTGTCAAAACAGGTCCAGTATCTGAAATGGTGATCCTTGGTTTAAACTCTGACCATGACACATCTGACAGTAAAAGAACCTACATTTTGAAGAGGCTCTTTTGTTTTGGTATTGGCTGCTTGCAGCAACTGGATGGTTAGGATGCAGTATTGGCTCCACTAATTAACATATGAGATGTGCCTATTATAAATGGTAACCCAAGCATTGTCACAGCATATGAAATTACGAGTATTAATATTAATATCAGAGACACAGGCAAGAACTGAAGTCCAATTATTTTGGAATGTGCCATATACCAACTTTGATCTTATCATTGGGAACCTTCTCCTGATGTAGGTGTTGTCCCAAAATGTCTTCTTTTCATTCAATAGCTTTTAGGTGGTTCATTGCCTTCTTCAGTTCAAGCATGCTGCTACCGCCAAGGAGAACCATAGATGGGAATGACGACAGACTTGACTTGGAGATACTTCTCCAAAGCATGCATTCCATTGTCCCTTCCGAATCCACTCATCTTGTATCCACCAAAAGGGCAATCGTTATCGAATACCAAGTAGCAGTTGATCCAAATGATGCCTGCCCGAATCGATCTCGAGAGTCGGTTGGCTATGTTGATGTCCTTTGTCACAATCCCAGCCGCCAGTCCATATCTTGTATCGTTGGCTCTCTCAATCGCCTCCTCGATTGTCCTGCCAGAAATCACACAGTTTTGGTAGCATACGAGTGTGTGTGTGTGTGTGTTTGTGCGCGCTCGCTCTAATGTTCTTTCTTCTCATCTTTATGTATGGCTTACTTGAACTTCATGAGGGACATGACAGGTCCAAAGATTTCATCTTGGGCTATCAGCATACTCTCCTGTTCCAAAAGATCGAATGCTGTTACAGAGGAAGAGTCGAATTGCATTCTCAGAATGCATCAATGGTTGTACAACTCTACCTTGACATCTGTGAAGATTGTGGGTTCAATGTAGAACCCTTTCTGACCACAGGCCTTTCCTCCTGTCAGTATGGTGGCTCCCTCTCTTCTCCCATGATCGATGTATCTGAGAACTTTCTCAAACTGCTTCCTGTCGACCTTCATCAGAGCAAGAGAAATCTATGAGGAAAAGAAAAGCAACATGGTGTGGAAGAGAACAGGGAAGATTACCTGAGGTCCTTGATGAACATGGGGACTGAAAGGGTCTCCAACGATCCAGGATTTGCAACTTTCTGCTATCTTTCTTACGAATTCATCATAGATTCCTTCTTGCACGTAGACACGAGATCCTGCCACGCAGATTTCTCCCTGCGATTGCGTACGAGTCATCGAAATGAAAACATGGGTGGCTAATGATTGGGTGAAAGAACCATCCATGCCTTGTTGTAAAAGATGGCCGTCCGAGCGAGTTCGACGGCCATGTCTATGTCTGCATCATCACAGATGATAACTGGCGACTTCCCACCCAGTTCAAGTGAGACAGACTTCAGATTGCTTCTTGCTGCTGCCTCCATCACAAGCCGTCCTACTTCTGTAGATCCTGTGAAACTAACCTGACACCAAAGGGATATTTCAATGAGCAAGCTGAATCTTCCCTTTAGAAGATAATTGGTGGATTGCCAGTACGAATCATCTGTCATCGAGTCGGAATCACCTTGTCCACATCCATATGAGAAGAAATGGCAGCTCCAGCTGTGGCTCCAAAACCGGTGACAACATTGAGAACTCCATCAGGAATACCTGCCTGCGATATGGACGTCGTTATGTAGTAGCATCGAAGACTTTTCTGTGAGAAAGAGCTGAATGATATCAGATTTCGCACCTGTTTGGCCAAGTGGGCACAGTAGAGAGCTGTGAGTGGGGTCTGTTCTGCTGGCTTGACGAGCATGGTGCAGCCGGCGGCCAGGGCAGGGGCGACCTTGAAGAAGAACATGATGGTAGGGAAATTCCAAGGGATGATGTGGCCGACTACTCCGATGGGCTCCCGCAGTGTGTACCCCTGAAACTCCCCTGACAGCTTCAGTGTCTCGCCATGGATCTTGTCCGCCGCCCCTGCGTAGTATCGGACCAAGTTCGAAGCTACTGGGACATCGTTCATCTTATTGAGAAAGAACAGCTTTCCTGCGTCTAAGCACTCGAGTGCCGCCAGTTCTTCTGCGTGCTGCTCGATCAGGTCTGCATATTTCATCATAATCTTCCCCCTTTCCTGGTCATGATTGAGAAGTTGCAGACGTCCATTTAGCAGGATGGTATAGTTCGAAGAAGCAATCAAGAGGGGGGAGAGGAAGAAACGTACAGAGCCGGACATGCGAGGCCACTTGCCATGGTCGAAGGCTTCTCTGGCTGCCTTCACAGCCAAGTCGACGTCTTCTTTGTCGCCGGCAGCGATGTTGGCGATCACTTCTCCGTTACGTGGGTCGAGTGATTCGAATGTTTTTCCTGTAACAATTAGAACGAGGAAGACAAAGGAAGAAGAAGAAAAGGTTCAGAAACAAGAGAGAGTATGTACGTCGACAAGTTAAGGAAGAGAACGCAAGTGGTTCTGTACCCGAGACGGCGTCGACGAAGCAGCCATTGATGAAGAGCTTGGTGAACTTGATCTCTGGCAGCTTGAGGCCATCGCCTGCGCTGCTATTAGCCTCGCTCGCCATGGCCGAGACGAAGAAGAGCTCCGGGTGCTGCTTCTGGCTTTAAGGTTTATGCTGATGGAATATATGACAGAAGGCTATGTTAGTTCATCGATAAGTGGTTTTGTATGGAGAGAGTGGTTGTTCTTGAATCATGTTCATGAACATGGTTCGTGAATCAAAATGATTGCCTAATATTTGATATGTTGATTAACCAACATTGATATGTTGAAAGATACAATGAGTTGCTTATGGTTACTGTCTCTCTAAGATTTCCTCCTTAATGTTAAATCATTTATTGCCTAATATTGCATATGCTAATGATTCACCCCTTAAAGATTAAGCTTTTCTCACGGACGTCAATCTTACATGTGACATTATGAGTGAGTTAAGTATGGATGTGAGATACACGTAGTTTAGACTTAATCCTTAACGAATTGAAAGTTAACAACGATATCTTTCATATGAGAATTAAATATTAGATTAGAGCATAGGTAGGTGGCATCAAAATTATCATAATATATTATTAGAGTAGATTAAGAGATGACACTAAGTTCATATAGTAAGTTGATAATATAGTTAAGTACTATAGAGGTGGTGACAATGACACGTTAATCTATGGTAGTCCGTGCTGTTGTTTTTTATTTCTTAGAACTCCGATTAATAGGGTTTGCTTCAAAATAGATAATTTATGTGGATGTCTTGGTATTAGTGTTTTTTACCCAATCAATATCGACAAAGGCACGATGATGATGTATATTTTTGATGAAGAATACCATGGTTGATAGTCCTTTTAAGGTATTATTAGACACTTTAATGTATATTAACGAGTAACAGAGGGTTGATGCATAGATTATTATAGTTTATTGACTATAAAAGAAATGTTTAAACGAGCGAGGGATAAGTACTAAAGTACTTATCTTATTGATATCATATGGAATCTATAGCAACATTATCATTATATAATTTTATTGACTTAGTGGAGGAGAGTGAGATAATAACCTCTTTGGTATTCTGCATATTTTTTTTGATAATAGGTATCAAATGTACTTTTCTTATGAGAGAAAAAACTACAAAATGTGAATATTGGCTCCACATATAGAAAACAGCTTAATGACCCTAGAACCAGTCTATTAAATTGCTTAAGAAATTATTTAATCTTAAAAAAATTATTGCTTATGACGATGATATCATCCACATAAACCAATAAGTATATGATGCCTCTTATTATCATAAAAATAAAGAACTATAGGATTTGAATTTAATAAAGTTGATAGACATAAAAAATGATTCAAATTCGGTATACCTTTTAAGAGTTCTTAGACATGGTTATGATGCTAAGAGAAACTAAACTAAGAAATTATTATATAAAGATATCATCGATTAAAATATCGTATAAGGAAGTGTTTTGTTAACCTCTAACTATCATAAGTGCCAACCTTAAAACTCAAAATAAGTTGAATTATCATATTTGATGATAGGATTGAATATTTTTATAAAATAAATACCAGATTATTAGTGAAATTCTTTAACTACTAGATGTTTTATATCTTATAATGAATTCATTTGAGTTCATTTGAAATATTCATTTAAACTCGATGATATTTTGTATGAGTTTGAATGATATAAGAGTTTATGTGATATTATGAAATAAGACATTATATTCCTTACACATTATTCTATAGAGATCAATGATCTGGCACTAAAGATTATATTTTTAAAGTATGTTATCATATGATATTTAAGCCCAGTAGAATGATCGAGTTGTGTTATGGAATGAGAATTGATGATGGGTTATTGACATGATCTTGATAACAAGGGTGTCATTTGATCGAGAAGATGACAAGGACATCTCTTGTGGCATCGAGGACATAGCTACGGTTGATGATACAAACTAATCGGGTCCAAAAGCCGATGGAAGAGTTAATAATTGCAAGCAAATAAGCTGTGACTGTACGTACTAAACAAGAATATTAATGGAGTAGGGATTTGGAGGATGATGGCTGGTTGAGTTAGGGAGCATAGAAATGGAAGGAGATAGTCTTTGAGGGAGTTTAGTATGCATCTTTATGAACTTAGTGATAGATGAATGTGATTGTGACTCTCATTATCGAAGGAGCAAGATTTTTTAAGGAAAAGTTGAATTCAATGAATATAACATAATATCATATAATTATTTTGTGAGTTTGAAGATCAAAATATTGAAAAATATTATGTTTAAAGAAGTACTCAATAAAAATATAGTTTAGATCTTGATTTTAACTCGCGTGAGGTGTATGTAGTATAAATAATCATATACTCCTAATTTATGAATGGTAGGAGGTTTGTATAATAGTGGTAACTATAATTGTTGGTTTACCGTGATTGATAACATTATATAATGGTTCGAAAGGCTATCCATAAAAAAAAGAGAATAGCATAGAGACTTAGTGTAGAAAGATGAAACCTGTTTCAAACTAGATGTTGATATTTTTATTCAATAGAGTTAATAAGTTATGGTGTGTGTGGTAATGACTTGTGATGTTATATATAATATAAATATTTTCAAGTGGTTTGATACAATATAGAAAAGATATCTAAGAGATAGTCTATAACTTCTGATACTAAGGCATAAGTCATAGTGTATAATAACTGTTATTGATTTTGAAACTAGAAAGAATAATGAGAGATTGACTATTATTAAAAGATGATAAATGAATGTTCAAGACAAGGATACCATGCATCAAATCGGGTAGCAATAAGAGTGATTGATTAAGTAATTTATAAAATAACTAGTAATGACTACTCATAGATATTATTTTTATTCTATCTTCAAATAAAAAATATCATCGTGCTTATATCTTTTAAAAAACATGAGTTAGGATATAATACAATGAAAGTATTATTTATTTATAAAATTATAAGAGAGAGATAGAGAGTTTCTTTAATATGAGATATATACAAAATATCATCGAGTTTAAAAATGATCATATTTGAAATAAGTGAGTGATAGGAATATTATTATCATCGCCAATGATGATATTAATAGAATATACGATAAAAGGTTATGTTAATTCATTCGTGTATAGTGTTATATATTTATAAATGTTAAGATAAGAGTGGTTATCTATGAATCT
Organism: Musa acuminata AAA Group; assembly: GCF_036884655.1. NCBI lineage: Eukaryota > Viridiplantae > Streptophyta > Magnoliopsida > Zingiberales > Musaceae > Musa > Musa acuminata. The sequence continues at coordinate 45,075,923 of NC_088342.1, forward strand.
TGTTTGTGAATCAAGGTGATTATTCTCAAATAATTAAGGAGCATGATATGTTAAAAATACAATGTTTTATTTGTGATAAACAAATCAAGATTTCATGTCATTATTTTTTGCCAATCATTTATTGTCAAAGTATTTCTCATGATTCTTATTAAATCTAAAAACTTATTAAATTTGATAATTTATAATATTTTATATCCTAAATCTCTTATTTTTGTTAAAAAATATTTTTCTTGTCCCTTCTCCAACTTATGTTTTACATGAATCTTTATTTATAAAGAGATAAACTCAAGATTTTAACTTCGATTACGACATAAAATTATATCTTAATGATGACTCATACATAAAAAATTATATTTTAAAACGAAGGATATAGTAATAAAATAATCCATATTTAGGGTTCTTCGCCTTTGTCGTCAAACTTGCTGTGACTTTCTTAGGGTGCACGAAAAGAGAGATTGAGCATATCGCCACTTGTTCGTTAATTCCAACAAAGAATCAAATATTTATACCAAATCGATGGTATATGCGTCCCATACGTCACTATTCGTTTGCATTTGCTGTTGGTTTGGCGAAGAAAAACACAGGTTAGCCATATCTGCATTGTTCATCTCTCCAATTAAAGTAGTACTGACAGCTAAATCAACACGACGAAGCCAAATTTGATGCAGATGGGATCGTCTATCACTGCAATGCGATGATTCCATTAGAGGAGTACACTGATAGGTTAAAATAGCAGTGAAAGCCAAATCAATTCAGATGAGCACGTCATCTCTGCAAATTTTTGATGCAGATGTTCCCATTCTTTCCTCCTCCCAACTTTGCTTTTATCTTCTCAACATGGTGAAGACAAAGCACATCAGTCAATCGCATTCTGTGATGTAACTTAGGATTTGCTGATGGCCTAAAATTTCTTTGTTAATGTGAAATCTTATACATAAGAATTACTGAAATTGTTCAAAAAATATTAAAATTCAAGAAATCTATTTTTTGATTGGCTTTCTAAATGTATTCCGTAGCAAATTATTAAGAGAATATGAAATCCAAATCCATGTGATACACATTGTTTACTATCTTATTTTAATAGTATCTTCTTATAATACTTTTTATCTTCGCTAATTCTAAACCATATGTGTACAAAAATAATCATTCTTCATCTTCTTATCGGAAGATAATCTTTATCACTAGTCGATTCGAATCAGATTATAATCAAGTAGTTTATCGATTCCAAACCAAATGATTTTACCCTTTGTTGTGCCACTGTTCAGAGCTTGTAAAGTCTGTTTGTAATTTGCATTGTCTATTAAGTGTTTTTCGGAGATGTTTGCTTGTGGATCCCGATGGAGGTGTTCTCTTTAACCCGTTCTCTCTTTTGGTGGTCCTAAGGGACAATGAGAGGCTTCGGGGAGGCTGACGTTTGCGGATGGACACGCAAGGGTACCATACGACTTAGGCAAAACCAGCTAAGTCCGTGAAACTAGATAAATTTGATTACAAAAATAAAAATAAAACATAAATAAGATCTATAGTATAGTGGTCAAATTCTTAAATTTAAATCTAATAAATTTTTGGATTTGAATATTGATAGAGCCATTTAGTTTTATTAAAAAAATTATAATTTTATTTTTTATAAAGTTTTTTTACTTATGTTATTATACTTACTATAGTTATATATCTATTTTCAAATTTAAAAATAATATTATGATTTTTTATATTTAAAATTATTTAATAAAAATATTAATAGTTCGAATTGAAATCAAAGAATCAACCATTCTAGTTCTATTTTGAAAAATCGGAATCAATGATTTTGAAATCAAAATCAATAAATCCAGAATTATGATTACCGTTAATTAAAGGTAAATAAGAGTTATATTTAATAAAAGATATTTATTATATTTTTCTTTATTTTAATTTTTTAAAAATGATAAGTGACAAAATGATATTCGAGTTTATATCAAAATATTTATAAACTAAACTAAATTAGCTAAAATCTTCTCTCTTTCCAAATTTTAAGAGCGACAAATGTTAGATTTAATGAGTTGCATTTCCATGTTACCAAATAATGACATCATAATTGTCTTTCTTAGCCAACCGTTGAGAAGGGTATTATTGTCCAACCGACCCGATAAATATAACGGACATGTCCTCTTCCTTCCTTCCCTCCCGCCGCCTCCTCTTCCACCCTCCATTTCTGGGAGTCTCCCCACCGAAGCCGACGGACCTCCATCTTCGACGCTAAGACAACCTTTAAAGGCCAACCCGAGACTTCTGTGCACGCTCCGATACCGATTGGTGCCCTCTTCGTCGACAGCCATGAACCGCCGGGAGATCTTGACATGGGTCTGCTGCGCCACCGTTGCCGCCGCCTTGGTCTTGGCCTCACCCGCGGCGGCCCTCGGCGTGAACTGGGGAACCATAATGTCCCACCCCTTGCTCCCCACCACCGTCGTCCAGATGATCAAGTCCAACGGGATCACGAAGGTCAAGCTGTTCGACGCCGACTCCTGGACGGTCAGTGCCTTCGCCGGGACCGGGATCGAGCTCATGCTCGCCATCCCCAACGATATGCTTAAGCGTATCAGCAGCGACTACAGCCACGCCCAAGATTGGGTGAAGGAGAACGTCACCAAGCACGATTACGACGGAGGAGTCAACATCAAGTATCTCCATCCATCTTCTCAACACTACTTCAACTTGTTATCACTAACACATATCTTCATCTTTTGATCTGCAATATGGATTCTGTTTATTGGTCATAAGCCTGTTTGATTTGTAGATGAGCAGTTCTTTTTCTTTTCCATTGGGTATTTGTTTTCATCTATAAGCAATTTATAGGAAAAGCAATTCATAGTAGTCAGGTCTTAGTCATACCAGTATCTAATTATTGTTCTTCTTGTGCATTCTTTTACAGGTATGTTGCCGTAGGCAATGAACCTTTCCTAAGGAGCTACAATGGCTCCTTCATGAAGACCACATTCCCTGCGCTCAAGAACATCCAGAAGGCGCTCGACGAAGCCGGCGTCGGAAACCGAATCAAGGCCACTGTCCCCTTGAATGCCGACGTCTACAACTCCCCGGAAAGCAACCCGGTGCCGTCCGCGGGAGACTTCCGCAGCGACATCCATAGCCTCATGGTCGACATGGTGCGCTTCATGCACTCCAATGGTGCTCCTTTCGTCGTCAACATCTACCCTTTCCTCAGCCTCTACCAGAACCCGGACTTTCCAATCGACTTTGCCTTCTTCGACGGCGGAGGGCGCAACCTGAACGACCGGGGCCACCAGTACACTAACGTGTTCGACGCTAACTACGACACGCTGGTGTGGTCGCTGAAGAAGGCCGGCGTGTCCGACATGAAGATCATAGTCGGGGAGGTCGGCTGGCCGACCGACGGCGACAAGAACGCCAACACCGAAAACGCGAAGAGGTTTTACGACGGATTCTTGAAGAAGATGGGGCAAAACGAGGGGACGCCGATGAGGCCCGGGCACATGGATGTCTACCTGTTCGGCCTGATCGACGAGGACATGAAGAGCGTTCTGCCGGGCAACTTCGAGCGGCACTGGGGGATCTTCACCTACGACTGCAGGCCCAAGTTCCCGATGGACCTCTCCGGCAAGGGGAATGACAAGTACTTGAAGCGCGCGACCGGCGTGCAGTACTTGCCGGAACAATGGTGCGTTCTAAACCCAGACGTGAAGCAGCTGAGCGCGCTGGGGCCCAACTTGGACTACGCCTGCTCCCTGTCCGACTGCACCGCGCTGGGCTACGGCTCCTCCTGCAACGACTTGGACCGCGGCGGCAACGCCTCTTACGCCTTCAACATGTACTTCCAGATGCAGGACCAGGACGTGAGGGCGTGCAACTTCGAGGGCCTTGCGGTCATCACCACCGAGAACGCGTCGCGCAACGGCTGCCTGTTCCCGGTGCAGATCGTCAGCGCCGCCCGTCCGGCTGCCGTCGCCACCGCCCGAGCGCTTCTGGTGGCAGGAATTGCCGCAATTCTGCTTTTGTGAGTGGAGGAATGGCAACGAAACAAAACACCCATTTGCACTTCACCTCATCATTCGGAACAAATGTCATTTAAGAAGCCAATTTCTACACTCATAGATTTAATGCATTGCTAGTCGTGGCAGTCCAATTCATCCAATGGATCTGTTCATTAATTTTAAGAGGGCATGTTAACATACCACTCGGATACTGCTAATTTAGCAATTATATATATAAAGTCTTGAATTCGAATAATATATTTACTATTTTATTTCAACATTATTGCTTAATTTTATCATATTTTTTATTTAAATATAAAATAATTTTAGCTTGTTACATTATGATCTTTGTGTTAGATTACTAATTTGTTTAGTGGAAAGATGGAAAAGATGTGATACAATTGAGATAACCGCCTAAACCTATGAGATATATTTTTTAGATATTTCATTATAAATTTATAATATCTCTCCTTTTTTTTCTCCGTCGTGCATCTGCACACCGTCCCGACCGTTACGCGCATTGTTACGGCCAAGGGGTTCGGAGTTGGTAAGTCGGGTACATCTCACGGTGCGATAACCGCCCCTGTTGCTGTCCATCGTCTCATCACCAACTCGTGACCTTTTTCTGGTCCTCGAACCGGTGACGGCACCGGCGATTTCTATTGATGCGGAAAACAGAAATCAGATCCCCTGAAACGACGGGATCCGTCTTACCCCTCGCGCTTAGTCGGTGGTGTTTTCGTAAATAGCTCCGAATACGACACTGTTTAACCGTCACGCTGAACCAACAAGCCCAACCGCCGGCGAAAGCGCCAAACTTTTGAGTCGACGTCATCGCCGACACGTGCTGAATCCCCCATCGCTTTCCCAGATGGATTAGGATTTCCCACAATCCAACTTCTATTCGGATGAAGGCGTCTTCCAACATCCGACCGTCGGATGATGCCCTCACCCCGTTTTAATACGAATCGTTTTGGGATCAGGGTTGGACAGGATCCCGACGCTTCGGAGATTCCAATTCCTTCCGGGTTACTATAAAAGACCCTTCGCCTTCCTTTCCACGGCCGCTTCAACCACTTCGAGGTTTCCTCCAAAAAGATCGAGGGGGAGGCCCTAAGAAATCTCGAGGAAAAGGAGCGAAAGCGTGACCCTAGATCGGCTAGTTTCGGCGATCGTCCCAGTGTACTTTTCCGGTGGCAATGGCAAGCACCTCGGCAGCGCTGTCGCAGCTCTCACCGCTGCAGATATCGTCGACGCAGGCGCAGGGCGGGGCGTTCGGCAGGGCGTCTCTGTACGTCGGGGACCTTGATCTCGCCGTCAACGAGGGACAGCTGTACGATCTCTTTAGCCAGATCGCGCCGGTGACCTCCGTTAGGGTTTGCAGGGACCAAATCCGCAATGTCTCCCTCGGCTATGCTTATGTAAATTTTCACAGTCTCCAGGACGGTAAGAACCATTCGAATCTCAATTAGTTTTATCATTGATGTTTCGGTTTCTTGCTCTGCTCTTGATAAGGTGTACTAGTCTTTTATGATCGCTGCCTTCATGCGCTGGTTTTTGGAATTGACATTGTGTTTGTCTTCTGCTTTTGGAAATTAATGTTGATGACGATCACTTCATGTCGTGCTATTTGTTGCTCTGTAAAAAGTCTTTTGTTGCTTCAGACTTATGGTTCAGATTTTGATTTTTGAGTTCTTAATTTCTTATTACGACTCTTATCGTGTACTAGTCACGAATTTACTTAAGATCTATTGGTGTTAATTTGACACTACTGACCGGGTAATATCCATAGAACGGACCAAGTAGCCGAGTATTATATTGATTATATCAAGATGTTGCCTCAACAGAGCAAGTATGACAATTTTGACATGGAAGAATCTTGTGTAGTAATGTGCTAAATTTTGGGGATTGTCTTTTGAAGCCCTGTAATCGATGTTTGTTTATTATGGATCACATAAGATAGTTCAAGTGTCATTGCTTGAATGATCTAGAAGGGTATATGTGTAGTAACCTTTATGATCACTAGTGGATCTTGATATCATTTCTTTTGGACAAATTTTTCTAGAAAAGCCTCATACTTTGGGGTCTTCTGAGATCGTATCACTAAAACAAACAGATGTTTTTATTTATTTTGTTTTGTTGTCTTTGTGGTTCAACCTGGCCTCCACCTGCTAATTTTATCAGGCTGATATAATATATATGAGGGTTGTTAATTAGGTAGTCATCTTTTAGGTTTTGCTTAAATTGCAAGTTTCTTTTCTGGCTATCATTAATGCTACTAGTAATTCTAACTTCTAAGTTCAGTATCATATTACTTTCATAAATTTCTCTGTGAGTTTTAAGAATAAAACAATGGAAGATAAGGGCAGGTTAAGCTGTAAGCAGTCAATTTGCCCATATGTTTCAAAGGATTATAAATTGTATCCGTAGCAGAGAACCATAGTAAACTGTAAGCAGTAATTTTGCCCTATTTTTTTAGAAGGATTACAGATCGTGCTTGGTTTCTACGTTATAAGTTTCTGATCACTGAAATGTTTTCCTTGTAGTTTTGTGATTGAACTGATGATTCTTTTGAATAATGGTGACAAACAGTTTCATATTTTTTTTTTTTCATTTTTAAGTAAATTAAGCAATATGACATTAAAAGCTTAACTTTCTGAAATAATTTTGATCCCAGTTTATGAGATACAACTTGTAAGTTGTAACAATAAAATTATATATGCCTTCATTATATGGAAAGGTTATTTTATTTTTTTGCACAATCTTGCCAATGAATTTAATTGTATGACATAATCCTCAATTTTTTAAACATGAACCATCTGGACCTTATTATTCAAATGCTTTGCAGCTACCCGTGCCCGGGATGTCTTGAATTTCACACCACTAAATGGAAAACTCATAAGGATTATGTTTTCTAATAGAGATCCCAGTATCCGGAAAAATGGAGTTGGTAATGTATTTATTAAAAATCTTGACAAAACAATTGACAACAAGTCACTGCATGATATTTTTGTCGCCTTTGGTACTGTTCTCTCTTGCAAAGTGGCTACTGGTATCACCGGTCAATCAAAAGGATATGGTTTTGTTCAGTTTGAAAATGAAGAGTCTGCTGAGAGAGCTATTAGCCGACTAAATGGAATGTTGATTAATGACAAACCTGTTCATGTTGGTCACTTTGTTCGACGCCAAGAAAGACATCAACCTGATGGGCCTCCAAAATTCACTAATGTGTATATTAAAAATTTGCCTGAACCTTACACTGATGAGGACTTGAAAAGTTACTTTGGGGTATGTGGCAACATCACAAGTGGAGTTGTCATGAAAGATGTAAATGGAAAGTCTAGGGGATTTGGTTTTGTAAATTTTGAGATGCCGGAAGCTGCTGCTGCTGCAATTGAGAAATTTAATGGAACAGCTTTGTTTGATAAAGTTTTGTATGTTGGGAAAGCTCAGAAAAAGTCTGAAAGGGAAGCTGAATTAAGGGCCAAATATGAACAGGAGCGAAATGGAAGATTGGAAAAACTTCAGGGGCTTAGCTTATATTTGAAGAACCTTGATGATTCTATAAATGATGAGAAACTAAGGGAACTGTTCTCCCCTTTTGGTACCGTAACTTCTTGCAGGGTAAAAAATCTGAACCACTAACCTTCATTTTAGTAAATTTCAGGCAGGTTTTTAAGTCTTTGTATGTTATTCTATGATTCTATCCAGGTTATGCTTGATACCCATGGGCAAAGCAAGGGATCTGGTTTTGTAGCCTTTTCTTCCTTGGATGAAGCTAATCGGGCTGTAAGTAAAGCAACCATGCTTAGGAACTGCTATCCTGTTTTATTTTATGATTTAGACATTCTTGCACTTTTTAAAATGTATATCTAACATGCAATGCCCTTCAGATTAATGGATTGAATGGGAAGATGGTAGGAAAGAAACCATTGTATGTAGGTATATTTCAACGCAGGGAGGAAAGAAGGGCTATGTTGCAGGTATATAATTACTTAGCATTCTAGTACATCAATTATTTGGGAAATTTTCTATATTTTGCAGATTGTTGGCCAATATCTACTTTTTGTTTATTGCTGAGCTCCAATTATTCATGCTTGTTATCAGTGCAGCTTTAACATAAGTACAGTCTTATCAAGCATGTAAGATCTATTACAGTTCTTGAAAATTTTGGTTCTGGCAAGTGGCACTACAGTAATATTTGAAACTTTATGGTTTTTCCTTTATTTTATAATGGCACACTTGTTCCATGATTGGCATACCAGATTGAAATCTGAAGTGTATTCAAGCTAGTGACCCAGAGCATGGGGCCCTCCTGTGAGAGGCTACTTGTTTTTGAATATGCACTTGCTGATATTTCACCTCACCCTCGATGTATTCTGTAATGTCACTGTATTGCACTTGCTATAATTTCTATATACATGCCTATTACACCTTTTGATGTTTAGGAAATTTAACTCATCTTCATATGTTGTATCATTCTTTACCTTTTTTTATGCCTTCATTCTTTTATGTATCTCGATGAGTTTCCAGTCCTCAGAAAAATAAGATCTAATTCTCAGTTTATGAAGGCTGAATAATCGATTGAGTTATTCTGATATCTCAGCTGGTCTGTAATGCTTTTGGTGTAGAAATACAATGATAACAAGTCTGGTTCTATGCTGGTTTTGATGTTTAGTTATTTGAACTTTAAAGACAATGTGTTAAGATTAGTATGAAATTGTTAGTTGATATGAAGCTATGGTATAATTTGTCCTGCACATAAATCAGGTTTTGGACCTGGATCTTTGTGGATCAAGCCATAAATTAGGTGTAAGTCAAACATGAATCGTACATCATTCTCCTAAATTAAGTCATTAAGGTACGAAATAAGGGTTCAGATTTACCATATTTTGTAGAGATTAATCACCGGATCTTCAAACATCCTTGAGAAATTAGTCTTGTCTTTCAACAAACTCTTGAATAAGACAATTAAATGGTAGGGAAAAGGTCCATAAAGATAGTTGAGATGAGGGAAAGAAAAGAGAGATAGAGTAAGGGAAAGAAGATTGATGATGGATGGTTTCAAGAATGAAAAGAGGAGTGACAGGAAGGGAAATGGAATAGACCTGTTAGAAGTGAAAAGAGGGCTTGACACCTCGGAGACCTGGGTCTGTAGGGGGCCTAAATTTTGTTGGAACCTTGGCAACATCTAGACTGTATGGAATATTGCCGTTCTTGCTTTTTTCCACATATAAGTGTTTTACTATTTTTTTATTTTGAATTTCATTTTTGTATATTTCAATTTTATCTTGATATATGGATTTGGTTGACTCTTATTGGACAAGTGGAGGAATAGTATAAATTCTGTAATTTCATTTTTTCTGTCATTTGTATAGTTTGCGTTTTTACCTGGATTTTGCTTCCGACATGACTCATTAGACTTGTTTGCAGGCTCATTTTGCTCGTCTCAATTCTCCGGGAGCTCTGGCACCTGCCATGCCCACCATGCCTGGATACCATCCTGTTCCATCCAGGCTTGCCCCTCAGCAACTCTATTTTGGACAGGGTGTTTCCAGCCTCATTCCTTCTCAGCCTGCAGGCTACGGATACCAACCGCAACTTATTCCAGGCATTCGCCCAGGTGTTGTTCCAAACTACATGATGCCTTACAGTCCACAAAGGCAAGGGCAGCTTGGACAGAGAACAGGGTCTAGACGAGGAGGTGGGACACCACAGTTAATGCAACAGCAACAACAAGTAAGCTTTCATTCTGGCAAATGTTGTTACTTTTGTTTAAATACATTCACTAATGTTTTTCTCACATATTATATGAACTTGTGACTTAGTACAACTAGTTGGAAATCTCTCAAATGTCTAATTTAATCTTTAATCTTTACATAAGATGCCAGCCGGGCTTCTGGTTTCTTTGAACTTCTTGCAACTTGCTGGTCCATTCTTACTGCTGATGAAAATGTTCAAATCATTTACCAATTTAGATTGATATCCTGATGTTTCTACTCAACATACATGTTCCCTGAGTTATTCATGACTCATTACTCTGTCATTCTGATGTGCTTTGGTTCAGTTTTTCCTTTGAGGTCCTAATATAATAAAATTCTCTTTATTCAGGTTTTTCTTTATACGGCACACTCCCTGTCATTCTGAGGGCGTGCTTTATAATTGTCCCAGAGATCTTTTATACATTTTTTGCTTCAAACCTGGTGCAGAATTCTATTTATATACCACAAGTTGGAATAACATTACACTTCTATATTTTCAGAGCCCAACTTACACCAATCTGCTAATACTTGCTGAGTGAATTGAGGGAAACAATTGCCATTGCATATTTCATTTAATTGATCTCATACTTGAATCTTCTAAAATTATTATTTCTGAAGTTAAAGTGCAAGCAATTTGTGAAGTCCTTTGATCATCAGGTTCTCACTTATGATTTATCTTCTAAAATTATTATTTCTGAAGTTAAAGTGCATGCAATTTGTGAAGTCCTTTGATCATCAGGTTCTCACTTATGATTTTAAGCCTAGCTTAACATTAGTATAATGTGTACTTTCTGGTTCAAAAAGTTTGTCGTTTCTTAGGATCTTAGTTAAAATTCCTAAGCCTAACTCGATTAGCATTGTTATTCTTTCTGGTTCAAAAAGTTTGTTGTTTCTTAGGATCTTAGTTAAAATTTCTAAGCCTAACTCGATTAGCATTATTATTCTTTCTGGTTCAGAAAGTTGTAGTCATTTCTTTGGATTTTTGATATAATTCACCAAGAATGCTTGTATTGTTGAATGATCACAAAGTTTTGTTTAGAGCTCCATAATTCTATAATCTTTCTGGTACCATTGGTACTTATTTCATTTTGCAACAGATGTTTTATTACTTGATTTCTTTTAGAGTTATCTTGCTAATGTTATGCTTATTGTCTACAAACGGAACCAATATTTATCATCACCAAAATTGCACTATCTTTCTTTGTTGATGAAGCTTCTTTTTACTGCATTGTCATGACCTGTGACTGTTCATGTTCAGATAATTCAGCAGAATGCTAATCAAGGCTTTAGATACATGCAAAATTCTCGAAATGGGGTTGACCCGATGATGTCGCCTCAGGGTCTGATGGGTTCGATGATGCCCATGCCACTTGATGCAAGTGGTATTCATATCACTTCAGTGGACGCAGTACATCCTTCTCCAATTCCAATTATGACTCTTGCCTCTGCTTTAGCTTCTGAATCTCCTGAGCGTCAAAGACTGGTAAGAATGTTTTGATTGGCAAACATGCTGCTAGATGTTAAGCTTTCAGAAACATAGTATGACAATGCATCAGTTAATTTTTCAAATGTCATTTCTACGTCTGTAGTCAGGATGACTGCTACTTTTATCATAATCATTATATTGCTAATTCTTTGATGATACCTTGGCATTAGTTTGGGCATGCAATGTAATCATGCAGGCACCTCAAGATATCCTTTTCCTCTCTTTGAACATTTTGCTTTACCTTCCATCCATCTTTTGTTGCTATTTTCTTTTGATTTCAGAGTTATGTTTTGATCAACAATGAAATAAATTGGTTCTAGAGTCGTGCCATATAGATCTTAATGTTCAATATGGATCTATGTACCTTGGTTACTATATATAGTGTCATATCATGCCACATGCAAAAGCACTAGTTGACCTAATTAATTATGCAGGGAGTCTATAGAAACCCTTGACCACACATTGAACTTATATGATAGTTTGCTTCACAGATTCTTCTATGTAGTATTTGCACCTAATCCTTTTCGAGTATTACTGGATTTCAATGCCTCCATTCACTTCTTCAGTTTTCCAATTAATAGCTCTCTTCTGACCTCTGAATAATTATTCTTGTACCCAAGGAATAATTTTACTGTTTCTGTGGTTAATCTATCAAGTGCTAAGTTGATAGATTGGTGGTGCTGATCTCTGGAATTTGTCCTTAAGATGCTAGGAGAGCAACTATACCCCCTTGTGGAACGAATAGAACAGGAGCAAGCTGGCAAAGTGACCGGGATGCTGCTTGAGATGGATCAAACTGAGGTGCTACATCTTATTGAATCTCCAGATGCACTTAAGAAAAAGGTGGTGGAAGCCATGGAAGTCTTACGCTTAGCGCATGCTACTGGTCCAAATGCTCTTGATCAAATCGACTAGGTAACCTAAATTAACATTTATTTCACCATAATTGTGTGATTGAGATATTTCATATCGTTCTTGGCTCCACAATTGAACCTGGATTGTCATTTTTCCGTTTTTGGGATATTTGGCATGACCGAGGAAAGAGAGTTTATGTACCTAACGGATATTTTTCTGGATTTTTTACTTTTGGACAAAAGTGGCCTACAGGGTTTTAGGTTTTAGGAATTATTTGTTTATAATAATGCTAGTACTTTTAAATGATTCTACATTGGCCATTGTAATGATTCATTGTTTATTGGTATTGGACCTGCTGAAGCATGTTTAAGATCAACATACTTCATTTCCCAATCATGTGAAGGTCATCCTGCCAGTGGCATATGCAAAGAGTGTGTGTGTGTGTGTGTGTGTGAGAGAGAGAGAGAGAGAGAGAGAGAGAGAGAGAGAGAGGATGATGAGATGATAAGTGGAAGGAAAAACAAACAAGAAAAGAAAGTGAAATTTTAAAATAAAATGCTACATGTTTCGTATTATATTTCTTAAATCTATGGTTCAGTTATTTAGTTCGGCCAATTGTGCTTGAGGAAAGACTTGTTTGCATGCAATCAAAATAACCTTATCAGAATTGTTAGGGAATGTGCATTGGTAATGTGAAAAGATGCTTCAGCTATGAAGGCCATATCAAGTGCATCAAATGCCCTGGTTAAGATGTTTTGATCGGAGCCTGAGTCGATGAGTTTGATTTTAGTCTTGAACTTAAGTACAAAGCGAATCGAAGTATTCGAGAGAAAAGAGGAAGAGGTTGTGAACATTAGCAAGATATATTTTTTAGCTACAAAGGCCACACTATGCAAGTCCCATGCTTTGCAAAAGGGCATGTTGAGCACTTTGCATGCTATCTCTAATAAGGTACTTTGAGCATGAAGAGATGTTTCAATCATGAAGGCCGTATTAGACACTTTAATTGATTAGGTAACACCATGTGCTAGGAGGTAGTTCGGTTGTGATCTTGTGTCTTCCTCCATCGTGTAATCGACTTGGTGCAAGTAAGGCAATCTGCTTGGATCGTGCAATGATCGGCTTTATTAGATGCAGTGGCGTTGATGGCATGATCAACATGAGGGTGCAGTGGACTCGAGAAAAGGGGGTTACAGTAATGTGAGAACATAATCAACTTGAGAATGAATGGTCGACTTGAAGGCACAACCAAAATAAGGACATGGCTGACTGCCTTGAAAGCACGACCAACATGAAGAAATGGCCAACATAGAACACAATCAATGTGAAATACGACTGACGTAAGGATGTGACTGTCTTGATAACACGAACGATCAACTTGAAGATGCAATTGACTTGAGTCAGACATGTCCAATGTGATCAAGTTATGACCCAACATAGAACACAACCAATTCAAAATACGACTGACATTAGGCTGTGACTACCGTGGTATCAAGAACAAGTCAGATGCAAATGACATGAGTCAGACATGTCCAATGTGATCAAGTTATGGCCGATCTAACGATGTGATTGACTACCTCATGTAGTTGGTTACATTTAGTATCCCGATCCTTACATTTTAAAAGTTATATTTATATTCTTATAATTATGAAAATAAAACATCTAGATCAATTTATCATTATGCACTATATCTACACCGCTAGGAGATAAGACCGCTCTATATCTACATCGACGTTGATATAATTGTCGAATGACGAAAGGGCTACTCGATATTTACATCAGCATAAACGTAAATGTAGAACAATGAAAATACTACTAATACAGATACCGAGTGACCCTTTCACAGCTCGATAACTACATCAATGTTAATACAAATATAGAACAACTCTTACCTCTTATCGTCACTCTCCTCATCCATAACCTTAACGACAGTGTCGCTCACCACCATCGACTGAAACATTAAAATTATCTATTTATCCTTTATTTTTTATATTTTTGTTGATGAAACCGATAACATTACGATAAATAGACCTAAATGTTTTACTTTCGTAATTATAATGCCAATGTAACTTTTTAAAGTGTAAAACTCGAAATACCAAAAATAGTTAACTATAGGGGATAATCTTAACCCTCAACTTGACAATAATTATTTTAAGAGCATAAGCACAACCGACTTGAGGATGTAGCCACATTAACATCATGATATCCATCTTGATGGCACGATTGACTTGACGATGATTGTGTTATTCACCATCCAACAATCCGAACGCTTAATCATGTTCACAAGACAACAAACATATTTACAAGAACAAAAGTATTGATAATGAAATAGGAACATTACATGTACATTTTTTTTTCTTTTTTCTCCTCCAAAATGTGCAATAGAAACTATTGCTAAAAAGTTAAGAATAATAAATCAGGAACAAAATTAAAACATTCAGACAGAAAATGTTGCTCCACTATAGCAAGTAATAACCTGCGATTAAAAGAGAAGAAAGATCGGGTTGTAACTAACAACAAACATTAGTATTTATCAGACGTAGTAATCTACCTTCTGCCTGTTTAACCATATTCAAATACAGATATAACATTGGCAGGTCCAATTACCCTTTCTGCATCATTCGCCTCAGATGGCCGCTTTTCCTAGTCCTTTGCTTTGCCAAATGTTTATATAACCACATAGCTGACATTTTACAGAAAGGGTAAGGCTTACATCTGGTCCCTCTCATAAACTTCGTCGACAAAGATGGCATGCTCTTTCCAGGCACTGTTCTCCTCGATAACTTATTGTTAGCAGAGTTACATTTCTTGACAAATAATGCAATAAAGAACCCTTCCGTGTCTTCTGCTGGATCAGTCCTAAGCAAGTGTTCAGCTGAGACCAAAACAAAGAAAGAAGCATTTTAAGCATAATATCATAATGACATGATTCAAAAGACCTAAAACACTTGATGAGAGCTTCCTTGTTGGTGTACTGTACTCACCACCTTCAAAGACTGGCAGGCCACGGTGAGGCCACCGTGGGAAAGGAGTTGCAAGTTCAAAGTTGAGCGAGGTTGCAAGAGGGAGGACTGATTTAATTACATCCTCATTCTCGGTTTGATGAACTGAGCATGTGCTATACACAACACGTTCAACTGCAGGAACTGTGAAAGAGAAAGTAAGCTGGTCTCTCAACCAATAGGGAAAATAATGATCCTACTGGAAAAAGAAATTACCAAAAAATAATCAATATGAAATTCTGATATTTATTCACATAAATAGTGACGATGCCTAAGGTAACCTCATTTAACTGGTGGTTTTATAGTATCTCCTTCCAATAAAATCAAGCAGTACAGCCACAAAATCTTCAAAGTAATATTCTCAGACAAGTTATTGTGTCCTTAATGAAATCAATCAAGCTGCAAACATGCTTGCAGTTGGTTATTCCATCACTTCTACAGTCCTGCATATCAAAGTGCTTCCGACGACACAAGCAAAATCGTAATCATTTTGTCAAATGCCAGAAACACTACACTGACAAGGATGAAATTTGCAGATCTTACAAAGAATATAGAGTATGATAAAAATGCAGTTAACATATTGTGGAGGATCCATACAAAAAACCCTTGAAGCTTGAACTGAATAAGAAGTCAAAATCTGCATTGACGATTATATAAGCTCATATCTGACTATGATCCCTTCAAATCCAACCAAGATCCTTGTTGATTAGATCCGATCAAGATTTCTTAAATCTAGTCTATGTCGGTGTCAATCCAGTCAAACTACATAGTTATTAAATAAAAACCAATGAAGTACATTCAGTATCGTACAATAATATTTGAATCCTTGGTTATCTCAAACTATACATGGAAATTTCAAACCTTCGATCAACCATAAGGGTAGTGATTTGCTTTGTCTTTAAGATAGGACAAATTAGGAGCTATTATTTCACCATACAAATTTTTTGTTCTCATGAATTTACAAGGATCATTGTGTGTGTGTGTGTGTGTGTATATATATATATCATCTAGTAGGGGCTTCCAGACCCCTATTACAGAATTTTGAAGCATCCGGATCAACTACAAAAATTCCAAGACCCTATCATCTTACAGTCCCCTATTCTAAACATGGCAAATACTACTATTACTATTAGGTGTTCAAAACAGTGATGATGAGGAAATGCTAGAAATCTAGATGCATTTTAGAATGATATGATGGGTGACAGAATCCAAAGACTATGATTTAATAAAAGAAAAAAAGCAAAAGATTCAACTTTATGTTTTTGTTGAAGCAACATACAAGACAGTGCATGCAAAAGAGCCTTTCTTTGAAAAGCAGCGAGCTTTTTTACTCTCTCACTGTTGCAAGCATCAGCATCATCACCTAATTAACAATAAAAAAAAAAATCTGACAAACACCACATATAGAAAAAATATAAATCAATGTGTAAAAGTAAAAAAATGTAAAGAATATAAGCTTGGTTCCTGCTGATAATCCACCACAAGAGTAAAAGTACACTCAAATCATTTCTTACGTTTTAATTCCCGCTTCGAGATTAAGACAATGAAACAAACTCTAGCATATAATAATAAATGACAATGACAGTCAAGAAGACTCAATATTTACTTCCATGAGTTACAGGAACTTCTCCTGACAGTTAGACAAGGCATTGGTATTTTTTTCCTACTGGTGCTGAAGCACTCATCTTGGTTCATGGTGGTCTCTATTATCTTTGTACTTTGGGATTTGTGAGAGGAAGCTCAGTGGAGTACCAGACGGACATCAAAAACTTCATCTTTTATAATCTTCTGCATATTCTCCTTCTGTAATTGGATTATTGGCAGTAAGTGGTTTTTGAACAAAAACCTATTCTAGGTTGAAATATAAATGGAGATCAGGCAGGGTCTTCTTTGCAATAAACCCCTCAAGGAGAGGGGTTATATATAAAAATCCTGAAAAAATGTTATACTCATAATATTGTTACTGTTTGTTTAATGTTTATTTTTTTTAATTAAGGTAAACAACCTTAGGACTATATACATATTTCTGTACATTATGGATGACAAAGACTTCTATAAAATAAGATCCAAAATAATTAAGTTATTTATAAATTAAACAATTTAAATCTTAAATTTAGAATAGGACCAATTCTGGCTTTTAGCTTTAGACTAATTCTGGTTTCCATGTATTGAGGTTTCGACATGAGTTTACTGCTAACATATCCTGGAACTTGACATCTAATAGTAATTTCCTTAATAAAAACTAGTATAATGTAGACTTACGATGCATGCAATTCTGTGAACCAAAATAACCACAATTAGGATTCCTAAACATGATAGGGAAGCTTAAGGTTGTGAAGATATACTAAAAAGAGGTAAATGTTACATAAATTCCTCATTTTCAGTTGAGGTAATTTTCACATAATTTTGCAAATTTTCAAGAGCATTGAGAAAACAAACAAGAATCTTTACAATCAATGATGCAATTCAACTCCCTATGTTGAAAATATTGCCCTATTAATGGTTACCTTTTTTGTATGATGGAAGAAGGTAATCTAATCTTTCAGCTGAAATTCCAGATCCAGAGCATGAAGGATCCAACAGAATAGCGCGAACCTGGATACACCACCACCAAATATACAAAATTGTATTGTATGAAACAACTTTTGGTATATTGATATTTTGTAACTAAGTTGATCATATGGTTTAGTTTGGCCAGCTTTGACCAGGATGGACTGAATAAGGGTGATCCAAATTTAATGAACTAAACATCTTAGCCAAGGTTGTAATAAGTGAGTCATAAATGCTATCTTTCAGATTTAAGTCTGGATGAACTACTTTGTTCTCATTTGATACATGACTATATGATTTCCCCCAAAAAGCAAATAAAAAACCTGAGAAATTTCAATTACCTGAAACCATTAAATAACCTAAGTGATACTAGAAAAAGTTTTCAAGTACCTCTTTGAACACAGGGTCACTGGTATTTATGTCCAAAAAGTCGCCATTAACAATGTCCACATCTTTGGATCAAGTTAAGGAATAACAATTAGGCCTTTTGCAACAATAGTCAAATTGAATTATATATAATCATGTATTTTATAACATAAATAACATACCAATGTTTAAGTAATTTTTCAAGTTAAATGCTGCAGATCAAACACTAATGACTCATCGGACAAAAGAAAGTATCAATCCTTGAGGAAAAAAACAAGAAACTTGAGCAATACTTTGAATCTATGAAATTGACATCCTTACTCAGAACATGAAATTAGTAATGTCATTTCTTCATTGCATTATTCAATGCACTTGTGCTACCACAGTGCTACATATAGAATAGATCAATAATTTAAGCAATAACTACAATACGAAGCACATATTAGTTTGACAAAATCTATATTTTCTTAGGAGCCTATGAATGACAAAATGTTCATTGAACTTTTATGTCTTTTGTTTTGGCCAGTCTCATGGCTGGCTAGTAGAAACAAATACTTCTCCCACCTGCCACTGTGATTGTATACACATCAGAGGGAAGTTGTACAGCTTATATATTATATGTCATATGGTTATGCCAGTTATAATGGATCTCTATCATGATTGGAGAATAAACTGTTCTTCTTAATGAGAAGTGGAACTGCCAATTATTGCTATAATACTCGCCAATGACTGCCCTTTTAAGAGTCAGATCAGTAGGTTACGCAAGGTACTCTGGTTTTGAACCAGACCGCAAGTTAAGATTGGCCTCCAGTTTGAGAGAAATGAAGCTTATAGAGTGGGATCAAGAGTTTGTGTAAGAAATGGGGAAAAAACAGTTTAGGATCTTGAGAGGAATGAAGAGGAGCCAAAGAGGGGTTTAAAAAGACTCCCAAATTCCCTTAAATGAGTCTTCAGAGAATCCGATAACCAATGGTAGGCATAGCACCTGGCAGATAGGCTCCAACAATAAAAATTCAGGTGGTATGCCCAATATGATAAGAAAATCAGACGGTACCCCTAATTTCAATCTGGACCAAGCAGATTTGCATGGTCTGCAGGCCAAAACCTGATCAAACAGGTAAATAATGGTCGGTATGTACCTGTCTGATTGGTGTTATGAACAATGCTAAACTCTTTGGTACTTTGAAGATAGAGATTATTATACACCTAGTATCCATTACATGTGAGTGGCAGCACCGCACCGTATAATCATGCACAAGACAGAGTACACTAACATGCAGCCTGTTATTGACACTGTGGTATCAGCTCAACATGCTAAACTCAACACCTGATACTCCAAAAGTTCCTAGTACCTTAAAATATATAATAAAGAGTGTCAGCTGAAATCCAAAGGTAAATTTGCACAAAAAGCATATGAAAAGAAATGCCCCTGAAACAAATAAGTAGAAGAATATATATGCCAAAAAAGATAGTGAGTCGCAAAATAACT
Source organism: Musa acuminata AAA Group (assembly GCF_036884655.1). NCBI lineage: Eukaryota > Viridiplantae > Streptophyta > Magnoliopsida > Zingiberales > Musaceae > Musa > Musa acuminata. Next base: position 45,095,419 of record NC_088342.1, read on the forward strand.
CATATCCAACTTCAGACCTTTTTTTAGTAACCTACACAACATCAATTGCACAGGAATTTTTTAAAAAATACATGTCGATTTGGCAGGAGGATACATCCGAGGAAATAAGGAGCATAAAGATAAGAGAGTAAAATTGTTCTTCAAATTATTTTTGAAAGAAATGCATAAGTTAAAGGATACTAGGTGCTCCAGACCGTCGAATAGTCTTTTCTAAAATTCTAACCCTTTCCGCATTAAACTCACAAGCTATAATTTTACCCTTTCCCCTCATAAGTGCAGCAAGATGGACAGTTTTGTTTCCTGGAGCCGCACAAGCATCAAGAACCTTCATAAAGCATAACATAATGTATTATAAATATGTATAATTTTATAACAAACAGAAGTAGCAAGAATATCAATAATGTCATATAATCAGCATATCATCTCCCAGTCATTGCTGTAATCAGCATACGGTTCCTTGTAAATAAAGAATAAAATGATATCCTCTAAATTTAGAAAAATGGACCACAAAAGAGGAGGTCTTTGCACTGATCAAATGGCTTAATAAAATGCACTGTGTCGATTGAATATCTGACATGTAAAACTATACTCCAACCAAAAAAAATCATAAACACTTCTAAACCAAAAGAACGTCTTAGAAAATAACTGGACTAGAAAACTAACAATTGCACTTGTCGGAACAATGTTTAAATGAAAATCGCATAATCTTTTGAAATAAGCATTTCATGAGTATCTCCCAAGTTTTCTTTCTCTGAAGAAATGAGTGACACTAAATTTCCTATGTATCAGATATATCATTGCCACAATGATGGGAAAAAAAATCTGGATATGGCAATCAGTGGATAATGAATAAAATCAATAACATATATTGCACTTTGATGTTCGAATGACAAGTCAATTATTTAAATGATAAAAGTCAAAAATACTAAATTTTCCCAAGTTACTAAAAGTATCTTTCCCAACTTTTCTTTTTCCGCAGAAATGAATGACACCAAATTTCCTACGTATCACATCTATCATTGCCACAATGATGGGAAAATGAATCTCAATATGACAATCAGTGAATGACAAATAAAAACAAAAACATCACTTTGAAGTTCAAATGACAAGTCAATTATTTAAATGATAAAAATCAAAGATATAAACAAAAAGACTCTAACACAAATTTATAGAAATAAAATGGCTTCTAAATTTCTTTTATTTTCTCTCTTTGAAGTCAGTGACCATGTTTCTAATCATTTCAAAGAAATGGAGGGAGAAAATCCAATCATGATATGGTATTTCAACGTGAGTCATGCAATTAAACATACCAATATGAATGCTTGAACTAGAGTATACTAAGAAGCAAGGTTCGCCGTATCGTACCATACCGGCGTTTCGACCCGGGCTCGGTATGGTATGGTACCGATGTACCGGGCGGTACATCAGGGCATACTGAGCGGTACACCCTGGTGTACCGAACAATTTTATACTTTTTCCATACTGTAGCAGTGCTACAGTATAATATTGTAGCACTGTAACGGTACCGGGCGGTCCGCGTACCGGTAACCTGTCGGACCGGTACGTACCGCCCGGTACAAGCGGTATGCTTCGGTATGGCAAACCTTGCTAAGAAGTAAAAATACCTTCCAACCTGGTTTAGGACTTAATGCAATAGCCACCATTGAACTTGCTTTGCCCTGAAAAAACATGAGAACAAACTTAAAAACAGTTAAAATAACAAACTTGAACTAATTGTGCTTCATTGATATGCTTATCTGTGCATCTACCTAATTCAGATGCATCAGCTAACGGATTCAAGATTGCATACACCAAGTGCATGAGACCAAAAACCAATCTTTTTTTTTTTGGCAAAAACCATTAATGTTTTGACCATACAAGTTTGAACTGGATTTTACAAATATAACAGCTAAATGGTATATGGACCAGCAATTTCATCGAGTCTCGTCCGAAATCAAGCTCCCTGGATGGTAAGCTGACAAATACTGAGTTGTACAGTGCAGTAAGCCTATCACTTAATACCGATACTCATTGTACCTTGTTTTATTTCTTCTTCTTCACTCCACTCTACTGCCTTACTGCTGCCCAATGTGTAGCACTGGTTCGGCTTATTTTGTTTGGCAAGGATTTAAAATCTCGGTTGGGTAACAATTTCAATAATTTATCACACTGATGAGGAGTAGTACAGTGTACAATTGCTTCAGGTATTACCCATATATATATATATATATATATATATATATATATATATATTTATTTATTTATTGGAACAAGACCATATGATCCTTTATCAGCCCATGGTAGCACCAGTAAATATATCGATATCATATTGTACGGGCTGGTATTTGAATCAATGTCCGCCTCCTACCACTGGTATGTGTCTTCTGCCTCCTCCTCCATGTTCTCCTCCACTAGTTTTCTTCTTCTTTGCCTCCTTTACCTCCCTATCCTCCTCTTCCTACCCTCTTCTCTACCTCCTATCTGGTTCAGGTTATACACACATACCAAGAATCCATAAGTTATACCAAAACTATACCGATCTGGTTGCCATCCAGTATTGGCACCAGACCAAAACTTTAAACTGACTTGATTTGATTCTTCATCCAAATGGCTGCTAATACTCAGGGCTAGCATAATTAATGACTTCACATAGTTAATGATATACATTAATAGCTTGCAAACAAAAATTCTTCCCATAATACATATAATAGTTGGCTTCACATAGTTGCTGTGTACCTTGATCCAATACACCTTAAATCATACTTTAAGATATACCCTATTTTTGTTTCAGTGTCAGTTCATCAAATTTCCATTATAATTAATCTAAGCAAATCATTAATTAGAAACATTAACAGGGATGAGATTTTTAATACAGAACACAAGCAACAAATAAGGTAAGAAGGTGACATACTAAAAGATATTATCTAAACACATCAAATAGACCTACCTGCAGGAAGATACTTCCATTTAGAACCAAAGGGTGATCATGCAAATCAATGCCAGATGGAAGAACTAACACATCCGGGATAGTGTCATCTCTTGAGACCTAATAAGAAACATGTTCAATCACCATCAAAGTTTCTATGGATTCATTAAATGAAAGTGCAAAGAAGATAAAAGATAAAGATCCTAAACAAAGAATGTGATAGATGGCCGAATATTAACCATTACAAATCAGTTCAGTCACTGAAGAAAAGGCAAATTTTCACCGTTTATTGCTTGTAAAAGAGCTTCTTAGCCTTCTTTTTCTTTCAAAAATTATATAAAATTGCATTTCTTATCTTCATGTAGGACGTATAATATGATAAACTGACACAAAATTGCATAACCACTTCAGATCTAGGAATGTCAATGGGACGGGACGGGGGATGGGGAATGCTTCTCTCATCCCCATCCCCGTCTCATCCCTCATCTCCACCCCATTCCCCATTTAGACAAGGCAAATATGGGGAATCCCCATTAGGTGCAAGAGAACCCGTGGGTTCTCCATATTCTCCTAATTAATCCATTTCATTTAAAAAAAATAAAACTATTATTAAGATTAATTAACAATACTCAAATTTCCAAATAATAACAACAATATTTGTAAAGTTTACACATCATAACAATATTCAAATACAAATATATCCAAATATAACCACAACCAAATAAATACAAAATGAGAAAATACAAATAAAAAAAAAAAGTATAATGTGTCAAACAATAAAACTTAAAAATAAACAGTATTATTAAAATTAAAATACATATCAATTACCTCACAATTATCTTTAGCCTCCTCCAAGAATGAGCAATGTGTTGAATATGATATTAAACATTAATTTATTGCATAAGCAATAATAATTGAGAATTTATACTAAATAAATAAAAATTAAATTAATTTGCCCAGACGGAGATTTTATTCTTGGGGTATCGAATTAGCGAACGATCCATTCGAATAGACAAAATGAAAGTGCAAGCTGTGGCGGAGTGGCGAACACCAAAGAAGATACCAAAGTCGAGATACTTTATTGGTTTCGTCAACTATTATTGACACTTCATAGTTGGGTACTCGAAGCGTGCAGCTTCACTGATGGTGTTGCTGAAGAAAGAGCAGCTTGGCGATGGTCAGACAAATGTGAAGCAATATTCCAAGACCTAAAGGCTATTGTGTTAGAAAAACAAGTACTCAAATTATCAAACTATGGGAAGCCTTTCGAAGTTTATACAGATGCTTCAGACTTCGCTATTGGGGGAGTACTTATGTAGGAGGGTCACCAGGTAACCCGTGAGAGCCGCAAGCTCAACGAGATTAAGCGACAGTATCCAGTGCATGATAAGGAGATGACAACAGTAGTCTACTATCTATGAGTATAGCGGCACTACCTTCTCGGAACATAATTTGTGGTAAGGACGAACAATATTACATTGAATTACTTACAAACTCAAAAAAAAGCTCTCCCCAAAGCAAACATGATGGTAGGATTTCCTGGTTAAATTTGATATGACAAGGGAATACAAGCCTAGAAGAGCAAATGTCGTGGCCAATGCATTGAGTAGGAAAATAAAGTTGGTGAATGTTGTAACTGGAAAGCAGATGCTAAGCAAGTCAATTGCACTCCAACTTTCTTTCTAAGACCAGGAATGAACTGTACAGTGATCCCCAGGAAGTAAACCTGATGCAACTAATCAAAGAAGGCAAGGCACAACGATTTTGGGTCTAGGAGGGACTCGTCTACACCAAAGATGATAGAGTTTATGTTACTTGAGAGGACAATTTAAGACGTGAACTCTTGAGAGAGTGTTACGATCCCTTTTGGGCAAGACATATAGGTATTCACCGAATGTTGGCTCTCGTGGAGAGGACCTTCTATTGGCTAAAGATGGGGACTGATATGGAGGAATATGTTCGAACATGCCTTACTTGCTAACAAGATAAGGTAGAGCAGGAGAAGCCGATAGGACTTTTAGAGTCATTGCCCATACTAAAAAGGTCGTAAGAGAGCATTTCCTTGGATTTCATATCAAGCTTACGATAGTAGGAGGACTTGGATCGATACTCATGGTGGTCGATCGATTTTCAAAGTACGCAACATACATTGTTGCACCCCTACATTGCTCAGTGGAGAATGCGGCCAACTTGATGATGAAGAATGTTGTGAAGTAGTAGGAAGTTCCACATAATATCATCAACGATTAAGACATGCGGTTCTTGGGACGGTTTTGGACCGAACTGTTCAAATTGCTAGGATCTAAGCTATACTTCTCCACAAGCCTCCACACTCAAACAAATGGCCAAACTGAAAGAATAAATTCGCTCCTTGAGTAATATCTTCGACACTACATGAGTGCGAACCAACAAGATTATGTGAAGTTGTTGGACATAGCCCAATTCTCCTAGAACTTACAACAGAATTCTGCATCTAACAAAAGCCCCTTTGAGATCATTACTAGACAGCAGTTGCCAACTCACACCTTGGCGATCAATTATACTAGGAGTAGTTACTCTCTTTAGCATATCACTTTGCAAAGGAATGAAACCAAAACGCAGATATTGTTTGGGCTTACTTGAAGAAGGCAGCCAAAAAGTTGAAGTGGGCAGATCTAGGAAGACGACCACAGGAGTTTACAGTCAACGACTTGGTGCTGGTGAAGCTCCAACACATCACTTTAGTTTTTTAGGCATAAAGTGCACAAGGAACTAGTGTGCAAGTATGAAGGACCCTTCCCAAATTATCAACAGGGTAGACAATATCGCTTATAAGTTACAACTGCCAGCATAGCTCAAAATTCATAATGTCTTCCATGCGAGCAACTTGAAAAGCCTACCACTTAGATCCACAAGATGCTTCCTAACGAAGTCTTCCAACTCGATTGCCCCCAACTAGAGCCTCCTACAAAAAGTGAGTTGAAGATATTTTAGCGGATCACAAGACAAAGCTACCCAATGTAGCAAAGCAGATCGCTTACTTAGTGTAGTGGCGAAAGATTCCCCGAACAAAAGACAGTTAGGAGGCTGAAGACGCCCTGCGACATGAAGAAGCGATCATCAAGGCTTGCCGCAAGCGTCGACGAGGGTGTCAACAGCTTAAGTGAGAGAGAATGTAATTGACGATCGTCACGCAACACCTTCATGTTTGCTTGTACATATGTTTCGTAGTGTATTTTACCTTGTTTTTGTGTGTTTTTGCTTGAAAACTGTGAGCAAGAACAGTTTGTAAGGCTACAAAGCGATCGCTCATCAGAATAGACAAAATTACCATAGAGTGACCCAGGTTTCGCGTGCAATGGTCTATTTTCTACAAGCTACGGTGTGGTGCAAAATGTCAAACATCTCAACACCCTAGAACCACTTGGGTGGCACAGGACTGGATAGGGGTTTGGGGTAGTGTTGGGTGTTGATTGGTTTCACAAGTTTGCACGTAAAGCCTATGAGAACTTGCCAATTTGCCCAACACCCAATGAGTAGTCGTCTGTGAACTTACGACTATTCATTTGCCTTATCAAGTCCTTGTTTTCTCTTTCCTCTATTTTCTCTCTTGCACAACAAGAGTTTCCTGAATTACTTGTAAAGCTGCCCTCTTTGCAAGATGTTGGGACTTGTCCATCATTCGTTTTCGAAACTAATCAATTTGCTCGTTCGTTTTCGAAAGTAATCAATTTGCTCGTTTACAGGTTCTTCGGGGCCTAAACGAGGTTGCAATTAGGTTAACCCTTTGCGAATAAATAATGCAAGGGTGCCTCCGACATAGGCAATTCCAGCCAAGGTCTATCATACCGAAGCGTACCGCCCGTACCGAGCGATACGTATCGGTCCGACAGGTTATCGGTACGCGGACCGCCCGGTACTGCTACAGTGCTATAGTATTTTACTGTAGCACTATAGCATGCTACAGTACTATACTGTAGTACTGCTATAGTATAAAAATATATAAAATTGTTTCGTACACCAGGGTATACCGCTCGATATGCCCTGATGTACCGCCCGGTACACCGGTACCGTACCGTACCAAGCCTGGGTCGAAACGTCGGTACGATACGATATGGCGAACCTTGATTCCAGCTAAGTCTGTGACAGTGCTGGGGAGGGGGGTGTTGATACTATTTCATTTGGTTCAATCGAACCAAATAACTCGTAATCGACTCAACCATGGCTAAACCCAACCTAATTTCAAGGCGCCTTGCTCGCCCAATATTTAGGCCCACATATTGATGGAGTGGGGACAGGAACGAGGACATGGTGGGGAGTGGTCTTGTAACATCTCGATTAGTCCCACATCGAAAGTGGGCAAGATTAAGATTGGATTATAAAAGTTTGATGAGTGTACTACTATTAACTTCAGCTTAAGCATTTTGGCTAGTGGTTTGGGCCAAACGAAGTTGATATGCTAATTAACCCATTAGGCCCGGGTCGTGACATTTGGTATCAAAGCCAACCTAGGATTTAAGCATGGTGAAGGGGCTCGAGTAGGAAAGGGCTACTGGTGGATGGAGTCAAAGGACTCGTCATGATGTGGAGCCACCATTGGGCAATGCCTCACATGCACCATGCTAGGGCTTGATTTTGGGCTATATTGAACCTTTGACGAGAACGTCAAGCTCTTGAGTGAGAGAAATTGTAACATCCCGGTTAGTCTCAATTAGCATTTTGGCTAGTGGTTTGGGTCAAACGAAGTTGATATAGGCCAGTTAGCCCATCAAGCCCGGGTCATGACAACTCTACCCATCCCCGCCCTATAATCACATGAAAAATAGAAAATGCCCCCCCATCCATGCCCAACTAGTGGTAGGTCCACACAAGTATAGGTACTCGCAAGCATAATTGACACCTCAATTCAGATCGGAGGATCTTCAAAAGAAAAAGATAGGCCCATCAAAATGTATATTCTAGAAAAGGAAAGGAAGGCACCTAGAAAGAAAACATAGAAACAATAAGTTATTGAATTGAAATCATGGCAAGAAATTATATTGCACAAACATATATGATCCTTGATATCATTAGATCCCACAACCATGAGATATCTTGGAATTCAACTCTATGAATGATGACGGAATGGAAAGATGATAAGAGAGCATCTGCCTATTTCCTTAAATGTCACTTATTTTCAGATAACTGACATAGTGTGTGCAAAATTTGATGATGGGCAAGCAGGCTCCCTGTTCCACATCCCTTTGATTATTTAGCATTGACAAGCAAAAGGCATTGTCCATGCTCATGGCACGCATGTAATTCAAACAGATCCAATAACCCATATTGCAGCTGCCCAAGACCTTGTCAAACAGAAGTGCTGGTTAGCTTGTCAAGGAACTTTCAGCAGTAAGTTGATTATCATTGAACATAAGGACAACCAATAGTTTGTCTCAGTATTGTGTTAGTGTCCATACATTATTTGATGAATAGTCTAGATTGTTCTTCACCAATGGTACAGAGAAACATATATATGGGAACTTGGGAATAACCCATTCATAGTTATCTATCGATTATAAATACAACTAATCTGTCACCAAAATTAATCATGCAACTAAGATGTTTTCAGCATAAAACTTGAGTAAATATTTTAGTCAAAAAATTTAATCATACTCTTAAATGTCACATAACTGTATAACTCATTCTCTCAAAAACTGCATTAATAGGTCTTAGCTGTGGGCAACTCTCAGTAGTTGCAGATTAGTTCAAGTAAACAGCAAATATTACAAATGGTTATAATTAAATATAATAAGAGAACTAAACCACAAGTTATCCACATCATGAGAAGCACAACTTCATCTTCATTAAAACAAATAAGATTCAAACGAGAAATACCGCAAAATTAGATTTCTCTAACTCTCGTATAACAGACTCTGCATCCACTTTGAGTGTATTGACACGTATATACCGAGGTTTAGTGACTGCAAAAAAAAAAAGTTCAGCAAATAAATGATGAGAGCTAGGAAGTGAGTAGAGCATGAATCTGACACTAGCATGATGAGAACTCAGAAGTGGATTTCAAACAGAAATCCACTTAAAACATATGCATGAAATGGGTTTTCTTGTCTTCTGACTGCAGAAAGTACATTTCCTACTATAATATATCCAGTAAGAACTGTCCAGCTTCATAATTTTGTCTTAATCTCAGGTGTCGTTGAGATAAAACACTAAAAAGAGGCATATATAACCATGTTGGACACCATAAAGAATTATTATGGAAAATGCTTTGGCTATCTACAATTTTCTCTACTTGCAAAAACATGTAACTCATGCTGCTACTGAAAGAGAGTTTTTATGAATGTTAACATAGACATAAGTATGTGTAGTATGCTTAATTTAAATTGGATAGAGATAGAGAAAAGTATAAGTAGTGTTTCTTGGTAACATCCACGTGTACTTCATTAGTAGAGAATAAGAGTTTAATGATATTTGAAAAGCATGATACAGTAAGAAGATAATGGTGTTCGAGTAAAAAGAACTAACTTTTATCAGTAATTACACATAAAACACAATAGCAAAGAAAATTCTAGTCCATCCAGTATTTAAAACAAATATATATATCTTTTCCTGGATGTTAATTAGGCTAAGACTATGATTGGGAACACAATTGCATTTTTAATGTGCATTTAAAGAAAGAGGTCTGAGTGAATGTGCAATCCTCGAATGTTTTGAGTGGTTGGTAAACAATAAATGAAAATTATATTTGAAGTGTGCATTAACAAAGGTGTTGTTTGGTAAAATTGTATTTCAAAAGTACATTAAAAATTATTTTACCTTTATAATATTTTTAATATTATTTCAAAAATAAATATATATTTTTATTTAAATTAATAAAATAAAATAAATGAATGCACAATCTTATAAAAATTTCATATGACACAGATATATAATAAATAAAAAAATATAATCATATAAATGAATGTAAAATAACCTTTGGAAATAAATAAATACAATTATAGACTTGTGAGAGAAAGGGCAATGACAAAAATGGAGAGTTGAGATGAGGAAATGAGGGTTAGGGTTTTTATTATATAGTGACAATCTTGTGATTTTAGATAATGTCATAGGGTACTTAAAAAATTTTAAAAATTATACTAGTAGCAGTATCCCACAAATCCTGAAATCCTAACGCTATCCTGAGATAGTGTCAGCATTTAAGTATTTTCAATGCAACATACAAGTCAAATGCAATTTTAAAAATATTTACCAAACACCGATTCACATTTAAAATATTCATCTGGTCCTCAATGAACATCTCAAATATGTTCTCAAATGCACCCTTAGAAGAGAGTCCTACATCTTCTACATTAGTTTAATCACATGATAAAACATAGGCCCGGAAGCTAGCTACAATCATCACCCATGCACAAACACAGTTTTTTTTTCTGGTGAATGATAAGTCTCGATTGGTTCAAAGGACATCTGATACCATCTTAAGCATATTAAGTTGGCAATCAGATACAAATTTAGAATTATACTTCAATAATCTGCTTGGCTACTCTTCGAACAGCAGGCTCCCATAATTGAATCATAAATAAAGAACACAAAGTATGAACTTCAATTGCTAACTCATATATCACAAATAAGAAACTAGAAAGAATCAAATCACACCTCTAACATCATTCTTTTGGAGCATGTCTTCAATTTTCTTAACTTTATGTCTAGCAGAATTTCGTGCTAATGCAGTCTGAAGTGAATCTTTATGAAGTATAAGAAAATTCTCAACATCACCCATCACTGCAGTTTGCTGAAAGAAAACAATATATGAGGATGCAATATGTTATATCAACAAGACTCATACAGCTCATGCAAACACCTATAAAGTTTTGGATTTGAAGATTGCATAAAAATCACAATGTGAACAAGGGGCAAACAAAAAACGATGCAAGATTGTTAAAAGTTAAAACAATTTGTGCAAACAATTGCAGTACAAAAAGATTTGGTGAAATAGCTTACCTCAAAATATGCCATGGACCTTCTGGCATATAAACAAAATTAGTTAACATTAAATTTATCAGTGGCCTCTTATTTTAGGGGAAAAAATTGTATTTATGTATCAGCCTTGACAATAGTAAAGATATGTGCTGCCTACTTGGTCTCGTAAGGCTCATCTAATTCCAGATAAAAGTAGGCACCAAAGTCAGTTCAATAGACTTAAACTACAACATTCAGGAAAGAAAATCTTAAGAATCATTATCAACTAATCTCGTACGGATCGTTCTTCCTTTTCATAGATGCTTACTCGTAACATAGAAGACCAGAATGAAGTTTTTAGCAGTCAATGCAGCTTCTATAGAACAAAAATTCTAAGGTATACTATAAGCATGACAAGAAAGCGATCAATTGCAACAAATTATCTTTCAAAATTTAAATGAGAACAAGAAAATGATTAGAAACCATATGTTCATTGAAATCCATATGTTCATGCACATACTGGTTTGCTTAGATTCTCAGGAGAACTTAGTATAGCATTCAATAATAGCATTCGATATATCAATATCTTTCTTATGAATAATTCTAGAAAAATAAGTTCTCTCAAAGCATAAATCTCAAATCAATATGACAGAGAAAGAACCTTCCAACCAAGGCTCATAATTTCCTATATTGATAGTGTGTTGGTCATGGCTCAGACTGGTACCAGAGCAGTATGTACAGGTGTACCCAGTTTCACTGGTACATATTTTCAAAAACAAAGAAAAAACAAAACATATTGGTTTGTACAAGGCTGCCTGCACTAGATGCACCTCCTGGCACAAGGCCTGTACCGGGTAGCATAGACCTTTTACCAGACTGCCTGATTAAGTGCACATGTCGATAAGTTGTTAAGCATGTAAATACCACTCATACCAAACTGTACCAAGCGGTGTTGCAAACCTTGCTTCCAACTTCTCCCTTAAATCTATTTGTTTTACCATTCTATAAATCTAACCTACCATGACTCAAAATGGTGTTTAGGCTCATTCCATATACATGTGTGCCAACTAAATATACTTTTCTTTTACCAAATAATAATTGGAGAAGTGCCACCATGGAGAACAAGACATCTACCAACATGTTGCAGAATGTGTCAACCTAAAATCACCTCACAGAAGATGCTTGTGCTACAAGATGTGCAGCAAGTAACAAACATAGCATGAATTATCTTTTTGATGATCAACAGATTATTCTCAGGAAAGCAATATAAAGGTTGCCAACATGAAAAAAACCTTGATGTCTAAGTCACTAACCTGGCCAAAGAGAATATCATATGCAGTAACATATATTAGTTCCTCCTGCTTCTGTTTTTTTTGAAAAAAAAAGGGATACTAAACATTAGGATTATAAGATTGACAAGGTGGAATGTTGATAATTAATAAAAAAACACTCAGGAAGTAGGCTAGAATAAGTGTACATTTCCATCACCTTCCACTTTCTATTCAGTATACTAGTTGCAGCTAAAACATCTTTAAGAATCGGAAGATCTGTTAACAGAAAAAGGAATTTTCAGAATTTTGTATTCATCATGTATGAAACCTAAACACAAACCAAAAAAGCAAGCATCATACAGGCAAAACAAGCATAACAGAAAGTAATTCAGAATCAGCAAAAGAGCATCTTTTATATAGCTGGGAACATCGTAAGCATTAAATTAGTTCAGCAAGTTTCAGATTATAATATTCTGCATTCATATATAGAAGGCCCCATCTCAAGCTTACATATTATAATATAAATCAGAAAATGGTGCATAACTGAACGCAAAAGACTGTACTAAAATTCAATAAGGGTTCCGTTTAGCAGCACAAATGCATGTTTTAATAGCCCTTCTAGCTGAATCAGAAATACAACAGAGACCTCCTTCAGAAAGCCTACGCAATAATGATCAAATCACGAGTTTCTTTGCGTGATGTATTAGATCTCATAGAAGATCCTCTTGCTGTCTCATTCACTCTCAGTTGCCACCCAAGAACCATTTATCGCTATCTCAAGGTAAAGCCTTCCATAGACCATAAGTTTGTCTAACTAAGTAATTGGACCTACCCTTCGCTCCCAACTCACCATTCTCATCGCGAAAGGGTGATCGATTTGGTCCTGATATAAGAATATACTTCCAGAAAACCAACCTAATTTGAAAAAACAAGCCTACATACACCTGACCAGCAATCACTGCCACTAGGTTATACCAACACGCTTTCTGATCCCAGACTCATTCAACCTAAAGTACCGTCCCAAGGAACCATATCAGGACAGAGAGACAGGGAAAGGAGCTGATGAAGACGTGTACACTTGAGGGTCTGGCAGACCAGGGCGAAGGTGGCCCTCTTATTGCGGACGGAGGGGGAGTAGACGAGGGACTTGATGGAGGCGGTGGCGCGGCGGGCATCGTCGCCTTGGAGCACGCGCCGCAGCACCCTCGCCGCCTCCCTCCTGGCGAAGTAGGCCGACCGCTCCGCCCCATTCTTGCTGCTCATCCGGCGGTTCTTGGTGAGACTCCCTTGCGGCGGGGGAGGAGGAGGAGGGCGCGGCGACATGGTTCGCAGCGACGTCGCGGCCGCCACAACCGCCGCTCGAAGTCGCAGCGAAGTCAGGTGCTTAAAGAGAACGGCTTTATTGCTAATCCCCTAAAAGCCCATATAACCAAAGCCGTAATTCCTGGAAATCAATAAAAGCACACATAATAATGCAAAGAAATTAATACTATTAATTTAAATTAGAGATAATTCTTTAAATAAAATTCAAGTATAAAAAAATTCATATATTGGTCTCAGATTTGGACATTAGGGTTTCTTCTACTTGTCACTATATGATAAATAATACAGGACTAACATTTTAATTTCATCAAATATTATTGCACAAAAAAAAAATAGTTCATAATATTGAAGAAAATTTAAATCATTTCTTTATTGTTGTGTTGTCACATAAAAAAAAGAAAATTCTCCTAATTTAATTTTATTGCATAAAGAAGAAAATTTATATTTATTTCTTTGATACCATATTATTGAGCAAAAAAAGAAAGTTTACATCATTTTATGGAAAAGCAAAAACTTCATTTCATTTCCTCACTATCACATTGTGAAAAAAATAAATTATTTATTATCAAAATATTGTGAAAAAATAGATCATGTAAAAGAAAAAAAAATTGTACCATATCTTTATTATCATATTATTTTATGAAAAAGATCGTTCACACTATTTCTTTGGTAGAATGTTATTGTGAGAAAGAAATAATCATATAATTTATTCGACATCAAGTTTTTGCATAAAAGAAGAAAATTACTATCATTTATTCATTATTTTATTATTACACAAACGATAATCTCTCGGTGTATATTAACCCTTCGATGAAATTTCAAATCAAAAAACGAGTCAAATACATCATCATTAAATTAATGTTTTAAATATAAAAATTATTATATAATATTTTTGAACTCTTATATTACCGTCCGAAATATAATAAATCATAATTTTTTAAGGAATTCAACCAATACTGAAAGAAAAAAAAAGGCAATCAATCAAAATAATAATACTTCATGTGTTTAGTAACATAAGAATATAATTTTAAAGATAGCATCAGCAAAAAATATTTGCCACATCTTTCTCAAAATGCAAACAAAAGGTCACCTATTAGGAAGAGAAAATTGATATGCTACAACAGTGGTAGAAGTAAAACTTAGAATGCTAGTGCAATGACATGTGCATTTAAAAGTGATACCATGACATCTTCCTTGTTCTTAGGATCATGTAGATATTTTTTTCCTTACATGAGACATGGATATGAGATATTGTAGGTGATTCACGTATATATAAACATAACTAGAAACTTTGGTAACATTTGAAACATGCAAAACAAAGGTAAACATGGAGTAAATTTTGGAATATAAATGCAGTGTGTTTTTGTTATCTATAATATCAATATACCCAATATTAAATTAACAGTATAAAAAATGTAAATTATACAGCTTCATGTTTGTCAACTTGAATTCAATAGGATGTCGAACATAAACATGTCAAGCAAGTTGAAGCATCCATGCATCATCATTGCCATGTATGAGGCATAATCTGTTTACCCTATATAATGGTGTAATGGCATAATTCATGTCTGAATCATCCATATATCTGTTTAGCATAGTTCAACATTTGTAGAGATGCAATTTCATAGAATCAACACCTAAAGTAGGCATAATCTCAAAAGCTGCACCCCTGAAGTCCTAAGGTTAGCCAAACATGCAAGTATAGTCACTTCAATACTTGATATTTGATGGACTTAAAAACTCAAGTTCTCAAGTAGAGAAATAAAGAGATATATAGATAAATATATGTGGGAGAAAAAGAGATGACAATCCTTTACTCAAGTAGAGAAATTACACTCTTTTGATGTAGTTTTCCTGAGTTGATACATAGAAAGTTTGAGTAGATAAGCAGCATATTTATCTCTCTTGCATGTAGTTTCCAGATTGAAGGAAAAGGCAAGCAGTACTCAGGAATAAAAGCTCTGCTATGTTAGGTTGAAGTGAGTAACAGGGCATTAAGTATTGGTAGTTGGCAGTGGAGCTGAGAGACCATACTCCAACATATTGTCAAAGGCAATTAAAAGTGAAGAGTAAAGAAGACAAATGAAGAGAATGGTGCTCCTCAGAAACCAACTTCTGCATCACAAGCTTGAATGTGTGTTTCCTCAACAATCACCTTCAGCTTGAAGTGCTCAGCTTTTGTTTCATATAAGTCTGCCTGCTCATTGTTAAACTATTGATGTCAAGGATGGAAGAGCCTCATGTTCAACAGAGATATCCAATTGTTAGCATTAAGACCACCCAGTTTCGAGAGTGAATTATGTCGAAAAGACAAAGAATTCCTCTACATAAACTGAGATGATGTGGTGGGAACAGTCTGGTTCTATTCAATTATGTAATAAATGATGGAAACAATATGTTGGTTGAGAGCTGACATATTTGAATCACTGTAGATATAGTGAGCTCATGAATTACAATTGATTGGCTTTTCTAAACTGTCAGAAAGGTTAATCTGAGACGTTCACAGTGAGTTACTAGACAGAAGTTGAAGGAGAATGGTTAAGAAGGCCTACTTGCCACACTATACAATCTTTAGTAGCTCAATCTATTGAGTTCTGAACACTGCCAAAACCATGTATTAGCAGACAATGAGAGGAGCTGAGGCCAGTCAATCAAACAACCATTGCATGGTACTCTGCTTTCATCTACTTGCTTTCCTTTTCCTTTCAGATTTCATGATCAATTCCTCTGCTCTGGATCAGATACCACTGTTCTACAGCCAGATGGCCTGAGGAAGACGAGCAACGCTTGCTCTTCCTATATATACCTCGACTCAGGCTTCAGCAACTGATGCGAAGGCCTTTGAGAGCTGAAGCACCCTTGACAGTGCTGGAAAGCATCTGTCAGGGACTTCAATTGTGGTTGATCACCATAGTGCTGAAGAGTTTCCAACAATGCAGGGTTCTCTGCAGAAGAAGAGAAAGAGCAGAGATGTCATTTGCCAGAGTTCTGAGCAGTCCAATGAAGTAAAGGGAAATTGCAGAAAGTTCTCTTAAATGGTCTGTTCTGAATTACTCAAAGCTCTTTGTTTGACATGTCACTTTTTGTCATTAGGACACAGAGGAAAGAAAGGGCTGCAGACAGAAGAAATCCACAGAAGAAACGAGCACACCTGACAGAAAGAGACAACGGACACAGGTGAGCGGAGAGCCCCCAACAGGATACATTTATGTGAGAGCCAAGAGAGGTCAGGCAACAGACAACCACAGCCTTGCGGAAAGGGTAATCCTCAACATAACTCTCCTGTCTTGTGCATCGAACTCACTAAGCATCCATAATTCACATGTTGTTGGAGCTCAAAAAGCTAAACATAGCAACTTCGAATTCTGTGCTGTGCGTGTGTGTGTGTGTGTGTCACAACACTTGAATGGGCATCAGGTGAGAAGGGAGAAAATAAACCAGCGGATGAAGCTTCTGCAAGGTATTGTCCCTGGCTGTGACAAGGTACAATGCTCATGTTCCTCGGTGTTCTCTCTTCTTTTCCTCCTTTCTCAAGAATAACGGAGGTGATAACATCGCGAGTATTTTTGCGATGGATTGCTTCGTTTTCGTGATCAATAGATTGCAGGAAAGATCCTTCTGCTGGATGAGATAATAAACTATGTGCTGTCCTTACAGCGCCAAGTTGAGGTATATAGTCAAAACAGTTGCCTGCAGTTTATCATGCTGAAACTCTAATGGAAGTTTGGAGATCACCATTGTGCAGGTGCTCTCCATGAAGCTGGCTTCCATGGATCTCAAGTTCCGCGACTTGTTTACGGAATCCATTGGCTACGTAAACCGACAGCAGGTGATGAGCAGAAAGAATTATAATTTCCTGTTAGATTGTTGTCCAAATGGAGAGCACAAATGATGGTGACGGATTTGGGATCATTCATATCAGGAAACTGGAAGCATTCCACGACTCTCTGTGCCAGTGCAATCTGTGCTCCAGAGCAGTGCAATTCAACAAGTCGCTTTTGATGAGGCCACTGGAAACAGCATCTCACATCTTTTGCTGCATGGAGGAGGAGCCACAGCTTTGCCTCAGGTTGTTTTACTGCATGGTCAAACCTTCCACCTACTACTCAAAATGACACAGGAATTCCTTAAGACACTACCTGTTTCCTGTGGTTTCAGGACAATGGAGCATGTCTCCCCATGCAGGTGGCTGATCAAAGACATGAGCTCTTCAACGAAGTAGTCATCAACAACATCTCTTTCTTTCCAGTGAACTAAATTATGGAGAAAGATGACCTCATGAACAAGAGGTCATGGGCAGATTGTCTTCCTTTAAACCCACCTTAAATTAGGTTATGGCCAATGGCTTATCACAGAATCTGCTCTGGAAAATCTTACAATTCATAACACATGTATCTGTATCAAAGAATACCACATATAAAAATAATTAAGATTCTCCATCATGTTTGCATATTTGATTTATCACTGCAAGATTGCCTCATTATTGACACTATTGCTTCTCATTTGAGTTCATCACACTTAGACATATTGTTATGCTGCTGATGTAGGACCCAAGAGTAGTCATATCCCACCAACATAAAGCAACAAATCACAGTTTTTGGATTGAGATGTAGATGTTGATTCATTGCTTCTTGCTAATTTTCATACATCTTTTTCCATTTGCTTGTTTATTTGGAAGACATCACCTTATCCATAACAAGCATGACTATTGATAGAAAGATTGGGACTTGTGCATGAGTCCTTTACTTCAATTGATTTGATATAAATGTTCTTTTAAAATCATCATCAAGTCTTAGTTTTGATTATTTCCTTTGTTTTTTAAAACTTTGAGCTCTTTGTCCATATATTTTAGAGGGCTAATTATATATTACCCTTATAATTAGTTATATTTAGTATCGAGATTTTTATACTTTTAAAAGTTATATTGAGATTTATATACTTATACTATAGGGAGTTAAAAGATAATTTTACAAGATTAAATATTAAGAAAGAAAAATTTTATTAGATTAACGAGGTTAAATTTTTTACTTTCCTAACTATAGGAATCTCAATATATCTTTTGAAAATATATGAATCGAAATGCTAAAGATAACTAATTAAAAAAAAAAAATATATAATTAGTTTGATTTTAGAGCTAGTAGTAATGATAGATTATTTTCGGATCATTTCTTCAAATTATTTAAATTACTTGGACAATTAATTTGAACTATTAATGTCCAAATCACTCAACATTTTATCATCATAAAAATTCATGCCAAGAAATATGAAATTGTATGCTTATTACTTGGTATCAATTTAACTATATTAATTTTACTTGGTCGTGACTTGGTTCACAAAACCACGAGCCCCGTCGCGACGCATTTGACCTGCACCTTATCCGTCAGTCAACTGAGTCAACACGGTCCAGTCCAAATGCCTTGTTTGTTCCAATCTGCATTGTAAAATCTGCCTTCTAGCAGCATCATCGTTTGGCCACGTATCCTGCAAGCAATTCAATGCCGGCCTTTTGGCCGTTCGATGTGACCGCCTCCTTAGATCCGATATAAGTTGTGCAGGGGAAGGTCCGTCAGACGAAGACAAATTCCCCCACGGTGCCCTTTTGGACACTCAAACTACATACGGCTTCTCTCTCCTTCTCTCACTCTCGCATTCTCTCGAACAGTTCGCGGTAGCTTCGATGGCAGACACCGATCCGCCGGAGCCACCATCTAACGGCGGCGCAGCTGTACCGACGGAGCCTCCCGCGGGCCCCTTCACCGGTTCCAAGCGGCAGCGCCGCCCCAGCGTGCGCCTTGGGGAGATAGGCGATCAGCCCGCTGCAATCCCCTCAGATCACCACCTCCGCCGCCATAAGCACTGGAAGGTCACTTCTACTGCCCCCGGAGACCACACAAAGCCCCGACCCTACCACCATCACGCCGCCTACAGACACACTTCCAAGACCCGCCACCTCACTGCCCTCGCACCCGGCGAGGACGATGGCGCCGACATTTTCCCTCCTCCTCCGCCACCGCCCATGTCCGATGACGGTGCCCTCCTCCCTGTAGATGATAACGTTGACCCCTTCGGCGCCGGGGGCCGGCGGGTTAACCGTGATCCGAAGTCGTGGCGGGGCGCGAGGCGGGTGCGATCGAGCTGGGTCTCCAAGGCCGACGAGGGCATGGAAGGCCCCGACTTCAAAATGGGCGGTGGCGAAGACGCCGCTGATGATGGATTCCCAGAGGGGTCCGGTAGCCCGTCGGAGAGGAACGACAGGAGGGCGGCTAGGGTTAGGGTTTCAGAGAGCAGGGATGCGGGTGTTGCTGTCGAAGGAGATTTCCCCTCCGAGACGGATGGCGGAGATTGGAACGACCGGAATGGGCTGTGGCGATCCGGGGAGGACGGTGGGGTGCGGTCATGGCTGGAGGGATTGGGGCTCAGCAGGTATGCCCCCGTGTTCGAGATACATGAGGTAGACGACGACGTGTTGCCGCTACTGACGCTGGAGGATCTGAAAGACATGGGAATCAATGCGGTTGGATCGAGGAGGAAGATGTTCTGTGCCATACAGAGGCTGAGGAAGAACATGGGTTCATAAAGTGGACTATGAAGTTTGATGAGCAAGGTGACAATGCATTGAAGCAAGAATGGATCTTCGGTGCCTGAAATAATGCTGGTGATCTCTAACTTAAATTCTTCTTTCAGTATTTCTTGGAACCATATCACCTTGCTTGTTATAAGCTAGTGTCTTGGATCCTTGTATATCTAATGCTGTTTCTTCTTTCATAAATACTATGAGAGATGCCTTCCTAATGTAATTTGTTGACATTTTAGCTTCTTAAGTCTTTTATGAAAGCACCCTTGAAATGTTTTTTTAGTAATGCCAAAATTGGAATAAAGTAAATCATTGTATGGAAGAAGGTTTAGTATAAGAATGAAAATTTGTCAACTATTTAGATTCATCATTTTTGGATCAAATGTCACTAATGTGGGTGCTGGCAAAGTTTTGTTGGAATTACTTGTACTTTTACCCAACGAGTTTGCTGTGTGGTATAATGTGTTTAGTGGCCAATCTACGATTTATTAATTTGGCATTGTTATTGTTTTGAAACTTTTCATAGTTATACTCCCACCTATAATATCCATTTGAAAAATATATGCTTTGTTGGATGGTGCACTGTTATTTTTATTTCATGACCAACTTTTGTCTTAGTTATAAGCCTATGCTCACTTGTTATTGAGATTCTTTATAGTTCAGTCAATTTATATCTGCTCCTTTAAAAATGAATGCTTGATATATGCACAAAAGTGGTAGATGTAAGAAGATAATATGTTACATTATTATAGAATATGAGTAAACAGCTGAACTTTGAATGAGATACAAAAGTGTCTGCACTTAATATAAAAGTCAAGTAGAGGGATAAGCTTTACTCTAAATTTTATTTTGAGTTTCTGATAACTAGCTTCTTCTCATATCTTGTAACTGGGGAAGCTTTTGTAGGAAAGTTGTTAAAGCATGTATCAATGGCTATTATGGAAATTTAGATATAATTTGATAGATTATCGAATGACCATGTTGATTTCTTCATCAAAGTCCTTATAAGAACAGGGAAAATTCAATTTACTTGTAGCTGGTTTTTATGTGGCAACTACAATTTTTTAACAGTAAATCAAGTTTGTACTGGCTTCTCAAACAAATAAATGAAAAGAACTCTTTTTGGAGATTCAAGAGTCAAGACAGTAGTTAATTCTTTCTCTCAAACCCTCATCAGTGCTCACCTGCTCCTTTCTTTTAAATTTTGATGACTAACCTAATATATCACTTTGAACTTAGTTCCAAAAAGTATGAAATCTTGTGATCTCGAAAATTCTTGGGTGTATAATTAAAATATATGTATAAAGGATCCTGGAAGTAAGTAATATAGTTTTCTTGGCTTTCTGTTTTAGTAAGGAGGGGAGTTAGATAAAGGTTTTGTTCATGAACTTGAAGCAGGACAGTTAAAGCAGAGAAGGATGTCAAGAGTGTTGTTTTCATTGTCGTATGCTCCTTAGGTTAAAAAGAAATCAAAGCCTTGTAAGACCAGCTATATTTTTATGATTCAAAATGTTTGGCAGTTAGGAATTTTCCAAGATCAGGAATGTGTGGAGTTGCTTGAAAAGATTGAGAAAAAAATATTGACATTGTTAATGAGTAGTTAAGAATAATTCCTATTGAGTACAATAAGAGAAACTTGTTTAAGGTGTTTGGTCTTGTTCAAAGTTGGTGTTTGGTCTTGAATATGACAAAATGTAACAATTTTGAACTGAAGATAGTACTTTCAAACCAAGTTCTTCAAAAAATTGGGATCAGCTTGGTTATGTGATTAGATCAGGTGGCCAATGTTTTGGCAAAAAATGATGATCTAAAAACAATATATAAACATAAAAATTCAAAAAATGGGAAAATTGGAATCATATATGGTAATGGAAAGTTTAAAAAATTTAATTGATTAATAAAAAAAGGTATGAGAAAGATTTTTATTAAAATAATTAATAAGCATTTGAAATTTTTTGATTCGGTTCAATGACATTCTCAAGCTGTTGTTTAAGTTGATGCAGTCCGAT
Source organism: Musa acuminata AAA Group (assembly GCF_036884655.1). NCBI lineage: Eukaryota > Viridiplantae > Streptophyta > Magnoliopsida > Zingiberales > Musaceae > Musa > Musa acuminata. The sequence goes on from NC_088342.1 coordinate 45,117,454, forward strand.
CTTTGACCTCTAGTCGTAAATGTCTATTAACTTTGGTTGATTAGTAATGGCATAGGTGTTTCCAGTTGAACTGGAATCAATGAGCTTTTGAAAAACAATTGTTGAACAACTTATGTCTATATAGATTCTGTGAACCAGAAAATAGAATTTTTGCTACACTGTACACATTGGCTATAGCTGTGGCAGGAAAAGAGAAAATGAAGTGGAAGATGGCATCGTTGGCATATTTGACCACCTAATTTGCATTAACTAACACATGGTACACATGTTCAAGAAAACTTATCCGTATGCATGAAAAGAAATACATTCATGTATATGCATTACATAAATCTATACACCCTTTTGATTAAGATATTAATGATATGTGACATACTTATTTATTTATTTATTTTGTTATATCTAATTACTTTTACTTTGACAAAATGTAATACTATGTGTACAAGTGTTTTTTATGACAAAATTTTAACATTGAAATATTAATTTTCCAAATTTACTATGGAATTTTCACACTATATACATATTGAGGCTACAGCTTGGGCCTTGGGGTCAGTTTATTGTCTGGGATCACCTATGGTATTGGGTAATTTGGAGCATACAAGGAATACACAGCAAAAGATGGTAAAATAGGTAGGATGAACAGGAAGAACAAGGCTTATGAGTTGCACAATTGTTTTCTCTCTCAAATGGAGCCCATTTGTGATGCCTGTAAACAAGCCAAAGAGCCTCTCTTCTATAGGATACTGTTCTGCTCTTATTTGGACTCCTCAGAATTTTTCGGATAGGAATCAATTGCCAATGGGATATCTTTTTTTCTTTTTCCTAGTTCACCTATCTTGAATTGGAAAAGTTTGAGTCAGTCATGATTTTGTTTATGCAAACGAAGTTACAAACCTTGGAAAGTGAGAGGCTATTTGGCCTTGACTTTTTCATCAACTCTTGCAGTTGAGGAAATTGTCACATTTTTTATTGTAATTATTAATTTGTTGCATGGATGCAGCAACAACAATGTACTGTAGCGATTTCTGTTCAGAGGATTCAGCTTCTGTGATGAAAATGTCAACCATACCATGCGTAATATGACAAAACGGGCATTGGTTGTTTTAGACATTAGTTTAAAATAGTCCATAGGCTATTTGAACTATTAGATACTGAAAACATATAACAGCCTAACATGAAGGTAGATGCAAAAGATAGAATAAGAAAGAATAATACATGGCTTGTTGTTCAAAGATAGAATATTTCTCAAACTGATGTAAAGTGCCTTTAACGAGTTGCACAAGCCCTGTGCCACGGAACACTCTTCTACTCATACTATGGCTTCTTGGAACCTAAAAAGTAGGATGCCAGCTGTAGAAGCCTGCCATAAAAATGAAATAAACTGACAGCCTGTGCAAATGTTGAAAGCTATCTGGTAGCAATCATCGAAACCCTTCAGACTTAAGAATTTAAACTGTTGCAATTATTAGGCTGATCACTGTAGAAGTATATAGATATTGGAGAAGCTCATGGTACATTTTGTCAATAGTGTCGTCTGTATCTGCTCATATTTAAAATCATTTAAATTTTTGTGACCAATTATCCTGAAAGTTTCACTTTACACACATCCCTCTAATTTCCAAGTAGGCCTAATCAATTACTGTCCATCTTTTTACTGCTCAATATATAGAAACTATAGGGTTTCTTTCCATATTCATGAGGGCATACACTTTCGTCTTCACGCCTACCTTGTATTTACTTTGTATTTGTGAATCCTTCCTGCAAGTTGCCTAATTTTGCTCCTGCTTGAGATGGATGTTGCTATCTGGTCTTTTCCAGTTTTTGCTGAACTGTGTCTTTGTTGTCATATGAATATGACTGAATGTTTAATTACGAGCTATAAAGCTCGGAACTGCTATGTTCATCGGAAGATTGTAAAATGACTATGTTGTCTTCCTGTTCGTTGATTACCTGCATATCTCATATGTGTGGTGTCATATTCGGACCTATATGTTGTTTGCCAGTGGAGACCCTCTTTAGTCGATAGTTTCTTTTTTCATGTCTTCCACATTGTGTAGTTATCGGTGATTGTTTTAGCTGTTAGAAATTATCTTGCATATCAGAAAGTGCATGTGTACAAATTTCCAGTTATACATTGTTTTTCTGACCAAATATGGCTTTCTGAATCCTCTAATTGCTTCTTTTAACATCTGACCTGCTTTAAATCAGATCAGAATATTCATTAATTGAGTTGAAATCGGTATGAGGAATATAGGTAACCAAATTAAGTTGGGAATGAGTTTGGATAGCTAAATTGTTAGCCAGGTTGGGGAATAGGTAGAACAAATTCATGGTTATCTTACTTGCTGTCTTTTCTGAATATTCTTTTTAAGAGTTCACAAGGATTAATTGTGTGCTAATATAGGGCATACCAAGGTGAACTAGAATGTTCCTAAAGAAGGTCATTTATGTTAATTAGCAGCCTATAATTGCCTGAGGACTGGTGGCATCAAACAGAGTAATGTTCAGAAACTGCTTAGAAAAATGATTTAGAGAGTGGAAAGGGAATAATTGGTGCACATTACACATTGTAAAGGAGGATAGTCTTTCTAAAAGCTTTCTTTTTCTGCATAGGGTGGATGTCTTGAGACCCTATTAAGTATTAAAGCACTCAATAAGATTTCACATCATTAAATTGTTCCAACAAATAGTAAGTGACACATTAACGATAATAAAATGCTCATTTTGATATTTCAGTATTAATATATAATAGTGGGATTATGTGACATTAAATGCATTTGTGAATAGCTCTTCATTATTTTCACGTTTCTGGCATGCTTTCCGGTGATTCACACTTCAGTTCTCGAATGAGCCACATCAAATCTCTGATTCATCATTACTATATTGTAGGACTGATGGAAAGTTTTAACATCTTTCAAGCCATTCTTTTTTATCCATGTGTATAGAGAAGCTAGTTTCGATGGTAGCTGAATGGTTTACTATGACAGGAATAATGACCGAAATTTAAATAGGGTACCTTCTGCTATTTCTATCTTTCTCTGATTTATGCTTCGAATTTGTCCACAACATTTTGTAGTCATCTTTAATCTATGATAAAAAAAATTCTAATAAAATTGCTTATATATAGTCTTTTAGAATAATTATTTTTTGCATCTATCCCTCTTGATTTAGGGTTGTCATGTATATATATATATATATATATATATATATATATATATATATATATATATGACTTTAGAAACAAAGTGGCTCTCACAATGTGAAGATTTAGTATTTTAATTTTATTGAAATATTTAGGAAAGTAAAATATTTAATCTTGTTTCTTCTCATGTTATCGATTCTGTTAATGAAAATATCATACATGCTAAGGGTAAATCAAAATGAGACAGAGTCAACACATGTTCGGTGATAAACTTTATAATGTTTTCATCAATAAAATTGATGATGGCATAAGAAACAAGATTAAATATTTTATTTTTATAAATATAAAGATATAATTTTTAAAATTAAAAAAATAAAAAAAATCTATAATTAGCCTACCGACTTCTGAGCTAATACAGGTCAAATACACACAAAATCCACCATACACATGAAAATAATCTAAACCAAATTATTTTGGCCAAAAAGCTACCTAAATGATTCTACAGGTATGCATGATTTTATTAGAAATCATGCCACTTCCTGATTTTAGCTGACTAATTCATGATCGAGTACACTTATTTTCGGCCTCGGTGATGATATCATTGACTTTGGGTGATGTTTCACGTTACTTTTGCACCCAAAATAGCACGAGGAACGCATGCATGCAGAAATCGTGGAGTTCTCCCGGTCATCGCCGAGCGAGCGTGTTCACTGTTCGTTCTCTTTCCGCGCTCTCGCCTGCCCCGTTTTCCTCGTGCCATCCGTCTCCTGCCTATTCCTGCTTCCTCCTCTAAATATCTCTGTCTTCTTCCTCGGGTGCTCGGAACAAACTGGAAGAGGAAGAGGCGGCGGAAGATGTCCGGTACCATGGTAAGAGCCTCCGTGGAGCACGATTTCTTCGGCATCGGCGGCGGTGGCTCCTCCAAGAAACCCACCATGGGGAGAATGAAGTCGTTCCGCGGTAGTCGTCACCTTCCTTCCGCTCATCGATCTTTCTCTCCCTCTCCTTCACGTAACTTCTCGATCGACCTCGCTCAAATGAGTATCTTGTGATCCGTCTCAGAGATCCATGGCGAGATCTCGAGGATGAGTCCGGATGTAATAAAGAGCGTGATCGCCGCCTCCAGCACAGCAGTGGAGAAGACGAAGACAGCTTTCGCTGCCGCCACGACGCGGCTGCCGGTGCCGAACCCTGATTCTTCTTTCAGGCATCCGAAGATGGACACCGCTGCTCCTGCAGTGGTGGCTCCACTCACCATCTTCTACAACGGGGCCGTCACAGTGTTCGATCTCCCGCAGGATAAGGTCGGTCATCTACAGTTCCTTCCTTCCATCTTCATCCGAAACATAAACAAGCTGGTGAACAGGCCGAAAACATTTTGAAGCTGGTGGAGGCAGAGATCATCGAGGGAGTTGACGCATCACCCACAGAGCCGGTGGCAAGCCAAGAGCAAGATGGAGGAGGTAAGCTGGCCGATCAACCCACACAGTACTAATCCATGCATACCATGCAAACAAAGGCGAGGATGAGAAGCCAGGAAACTAAGTGTTCCATTCATCTGTTCTTGGGCAGACCTGCCAATGGCGAGGAAGATGTCGTTGTTGCGGTTCCTCGAGAGGCGACAGGGAAAGCAAATATATAATAGTTAGAATTTACGATTTTATTATGTAAAAAAATTAATATTTATTTTTCTCTCCAAAGAAAAAACATATAATCAAATATTTCATTACCAAATGTCATTATCATAACATTTGTGAGTTACAACTACAACACAATTGCCTATCAAACCCAACAAGCTACAGAAAGTGAGGCATCTAAAGAAGAAGATAGAGAAGCACAGAGCTTGGATCAATCACTGTTGCTTAATCTGCTTCTACAGACCGAGGACATGGCACATACGAAGAGGAACAGAAGAAACCCTACGTAGGAACAGGCAATGGAGATCTCAGTTCTTCCACAGAACTTCTCGTAGTATGGGCACACCTTCGTCCACCCAATCTCATCATTCCCGTACTTCCCCACGTAGCCGATCGCCGCGGCCGCCGATGCTGCGGCCATCACCAGTCCCAGGTTCATCTGCAGTCCCAGGTTCAGATGACAAGCAAATCTCGAAGAGACCTTATGGCGTTAAATGTTATTGGGAACATGGAGTTCAGCATCACCAGATCAAATAGGTTCAGCATCCATCCCTCCACCATATGGGCAGCGAAAGGGAGGGACAGCACCGAGTACCCACATGCAATCGCATTGCCGATCACAAAGAACCTGTGGAAGGAAAGAAGATACGAGAGCTCATAAAATAGAAAGAGACGGGCACCGATGCCAAAATGGAACGCATCCGAAACGACGTCTCACGGACTTGAAGGCCGGCGAGGAATTGTAGGTGGCCTTTATCTCGAACCCGGCGACGTTGCTGATCTGCTTGTTGAACCCCATCAGCGCCGCTGCGACGAGGGTGGCAAGAGCGGCCGACGCCTTGCAGACGACATGGATCTTGAGGTACTTGCCACGGGCTCTCTTTGTTGCCTTCTCCTTCTGCTCCCTCTTCAGCGAAGCACTCTCCATGGAAGAACCACCAACGGTGCATGGATCAGGACGAATGCCACGAAGAGACACGAGGGTTGGAGACAGATTTATAGGGAGGGATTGGTGCAGTGGTAACAAACTCGGATCAGTGACTCGGAAATCTCGCCGGCGATTCACGCACAGTTGGCGGCTGGAGAGTAGAGAAGGAAGGCCGGGTTGCCAAATCAATCGAAGCCCACGTAAGTACGTTTCCTCATCGGATTGGAAGACCAACATCCCACGCATCTCATCATCCTCCTCGCCTCACTACAACTGTTGCCATCGATTGCTTCGTCCTATCTCACCGATGTCAAGCTCTATCCATATTGCCATCGGCTTTGGTAAGAGCTCTCCTTTTTCCATGAAAGGAAGGATTACAACCAGACAACAATAATGGCATATTTCTCCTTTATTATCATTACAATTTAAGCTGATGTAGAAGATTTATTGGCCTGATTTGTGATCCACAAGGCATGCATTGGAGGGGTCATATTTCTTTGGTTGGGTTGGGGAAGCTTAATGTATTACAATTTGTATCATAAACTCTGATTTTTATGGCAATTTGGGTCCAATATTACAATTTAAGAGTATAAATTCAATATATATGTTATATAGTAAAATAATTTTTTCACTTAAATTTCTTATCTCCTTAATCTTAATTTGCTAGATAAAACCCGGGAGAATCGGACCTGGGTAGACCTAATCCTTGGTTTAACTTAACTTGCAAGTAAATCTTAGTCAAGCTAGTGTAGGAAGTGGGTGTTTTAAATATTTTTCAAAAACTAATCAATTAAGATCAAAATATATTTGTAATTCAAACAATTTATTATAAAATTTATATGATTCAAATATAGGGTTTTTTTAATCGGTGTTCACTCTTTATGTGTTCTCTTTAATTATACTATTTCTTTTTATTGTCTGTATATATAACGATCGGTAGTGTGGCACAAACAAGAATATTGATACGACGCTAAAATTTGATAACCATGAGCTTAAGACTAATCGTTACCATGTAATTATAGTTCTGACGGATTGATGTATATATAATGATCGGTAGTTCCGACACAAACAAGAATGTTGATTCGATACCAAAATATGACATATTGATGGTCAGATGACTTATGTAATTGTTATCAACTTTAATCATAGTCTTGACTTCGACTATTTTATCGAATCCTTTGAGCTTCTATTGATTTAAATATTAGAGAAATCTTATCGCATACATGTAGTTTTTGTAAGCTTTGTATGTGAGAATCTCTAACTTCCAATACTAATAATAATCAGAGTATTTTTCTTTACACCATTAAAAGTGGACATAAGGAGAGGATATTATTTAATTTGTAAGATAATGGTTTTCCTCAAGATTTAGAATGGATTATGATATACGTTTCTTATGCATTAATATCAATCGTATGGAACGAAGCCTTATCCATTTTTCCTTGTATGGGTGACCAAATACCTTTTAGAAGAAATTGATGAAAATTGCAGATTTAGATTTCATTTCAACCATGAATGTAAAAAAACCATCTATATTTTGTTGATGACAAAACATTAAGATTACAAGTTTGCATTCAATCCAAAAATTCATTAATGTCTTTCGAGTCATTCACTTCACACAAAAATTAAGTTCGCATTTTGAACACAAGCAAAATGTAATATTCATGAATTAATTATATTTTTATTTTTTTAAAAGATAAACGATCGACATGAGATTCAAACTCGGGACCTTATAATATATTATCAAAATATTTATCGATTAAGTCAGTTAATACATTCAAAATATGTTGGATGAGATTACGAACCCTCGATCTTTTACAAAAATATGTCGTCGAGAACCATTATGAGTGGCTTGTAAGTCTCGCATCGATGACTCCTTTACTCTCCTCTTACAAAGCATACGAAAGACGTCATGAATGGAATAAACCCATGTCACTTTTTTGCCCCGTATAAATACGATACGAGGAGGAAAAAACTATCTCGATTACAATACATGTTCCAAAAATATTAAAACATATGCTATTGATATTATACATATTTTTGCATAATTTATTCACATCGGTAAGGAAAATTGTTGTTAATTGAAATTGGTTGGATAAGGATTTACAGTGTTATTAAGAGAAATAATTAAAATCTATAAGTGAGCAAGAAACATTTTTCCCAATGCAGTAAACTAATGTAATCTCTGTCATCAAAAAAGGAGTAAGAGATTTAACTATATTTTAGAGAGATTTTGATGTCTAATATCCACTTGCATATTTCTTTTGGATGCCAATTAGTTGAAATTACTTCTATTTTTCCTTGAGATAAAGAAAAAAGGAAAACAAAGAAGAAGAAGAAGAAGAAGAAGAAGAGAGAGGCATTCATGACCGTACGTTCACCTGTCGAACACCTACGCTTCTGCTTGTCTCGTTCTCCACTCTACAGATGGAGAGAGAGGTCGAGGTCGGCGGTGGTGGTGGCGGCGGTAGCCGAGTTCTCGGCCGCTGGGTAGGAGGGCGGCGGCACTGAGACGGGACGTTGTGGCAATAAGCCGCCGAAGTACGGCAGTCCCCCGCCATGGCTCGGCACGGCCGGTTCGAGGAAGACGGGCACGTGAGAGGTGCGCGGTGTGAGGTTGGCCATGTAGTAGGAGGCGGCAGGCTTGCGGCCCGCGGCCGCCCGCTCCTTCCTGTGAGCGTTCTGGTGACCGCCGAGGGCCTGCGATGTGTGGAACCGCCGGGAGCAGTAGGCGCAGGGGAACATCCGAGAAGGTGCGGCTTCCGCCGCAGGCGGCAGCCCCACCATGGTCCCGACCGGAACCGCCTCCGCCGGCACCTTCAAGAAGTTGTAGTAGCCGTTGCTGCTTGGCTCTGACATTGAGAGGAAGAGGGACCACAGAGAGACGATAGACTCTACGCAGTGGAGGTTTTACGGAGGGTTTAAGAGAGAGAGAGAGAGAGAGAGAGAGAGAGAGAGGGGTGGAGGTTTTGATGTGTTCTTTACGTGGAGCTGATGGTTTGGTGGATGTGGAAGTCCAGAAATGTCCCTGGGCTTGATATCACCTATGCAGCTCTCAGAAGAGCAACCGTGTGTTTGGGTGAAGTGGGAGTTCTTCAAACTGTGTTTACATATATCATTCATCCAATTTTAGAGAAATTTTTTTCTATTTTGAAAAATTATCTAAATTTTTAAAAATTTTCCATCTCTTATTTCATAAATAATAATTTTGCTCTTAGCCTCTATCGAACCCACCTTCGCATCTGTCCTGCACCACCATTATCTCCATGGATCTCATCGGTTTTTATCGGACTCGTCCGACCTTCACGTGAGGACGGAAGAGATGTGACGGTCATCATCGCCTCCACGGACCTTGATGACCCTTATCGAACTCGACCCTACGCACTTCACTCTCATTGTGCTCATCGATAACCCTTGCAAGAGAAAGGTAACGATGGGTTTGACGAAAGCTAGTGGGATCCATGAAGGTGTAAGGACTATGAGTAAGAACGACAAGGGTGAGGCGTGTAGAGTCAGATCCGACAAAGGCCCTTGTCCTCTCTCGTTCTTTTCACAAGGGTCGTGGGTTCCATAAAGACGATAATAAATCCGACGAGTCAAAAGAAATGAGAGATGATAGCGGATGCGACGTAGGGGTAATACAGTACAAAAAAAAAGAGTGATCCTACGAATATACGAGTAAAATGATCATTTGGGTGTTTTATAAAAAATGAAGCGTTATATAATAATTTTCTAAAGAGAAGAATTTTTTTCAAAAATAAGCGCTGCACACTATAAATAATTATATTGGATCAGAAATTAGAGAGGATTATTATACATGAGTTAGGGGATGGATAGCCGTTGAAGAAATTAGGAAGCCTGAGATGTCAATGCACGGAGACCTATTCGCGGATGCAGTTAATTTATTGCATGTACTCAATTATTCTCACTTCCCCAGTAATACAGATGATGGTATTTGTCCGCCTTCATCCCCTCTCTTTCTTTTCCAGGCTGTTGCGTGAATGAAGCTCTTGCCATCACCTTTCCACTCTGCGTTGTGTCTGACACTGTGTTCATGATTGATGCAATCAGATTGTTCCCTGAATGAGTAACAATTTAATCTTATACAAATATATAAGGAAAAAAAAACTCTATTTTTTTTCTTATTCTTCAAATCACTGCTCTGATTTCCATTTATTCATGCAGATTTTTTTTTTCCAATATGAAAAATACTTCTTGGAAGAAAAGTAATAAGGAACTTAGGAACAGTAATAAGGATTTTTTTTTGGGCATATTTAGATTTTATTTTCTATCATAATGGATACGATATGAAAAATATTTATTTTCTATCATAACATATCCTCTTGGAATGATAAAAATATTCAATTATCAATCTTGGATTCTTTCATAATTAATTTTGTTGGTATGGTATTGTGATCTTATTAATGCATATATTATAACAAAAAATAGTATGGATATATGGATTAATTTGATAGTTTCTTGAAACTCAAACTAAGGAATCTAATTTATGCTGCCATTCATAACCTAACAGCCAAAAATATTTCATGGAAATCAAATCAAGCTAAAAGAATAATATGCAGAAGTTAACAAAAACTTAGAAGACTTTCACATAAATAACGATAAAATTTATGGAAAAACAGAACATATGCTCAAAGCAAAAAAGATTTCAGGCAGTTGTATATGATAAATCCCTGAGTACTAATAATTAATGTCTAAAAGGAAATAACAATATCACAGAAGAACAAGAAACACCATTGGTGGTTCCTTTGAGGCATTTCCATGAAGTCGTGTATTCCCTGATGCTTCTTACATAGACAGCAAAAGATCCATCAAGAATGACTTTCATCTTGACATGATATATAGACCAAGCAAAGAAAAATACTAACACTGAGCCAAGACAATGAGACTTGAACATTAATAATGACCTAAGAATATCCAACCTGATGACATTTGCCGCGTGAATTGAACTATTCAACCATGTGTCCTATCGAAAATGGAATGCGAATGAAGTAAAGATGAATGCTATCCACTGCACAAAACCAATGTCATAAACGCTTATCTAATTCGGATGGAATAAGTCAGACTAAACAAAACCCAAAAGTGTAAGCAAAAGTTATTGAGAAAAGTTTCGGCCATATCAAGAAAACTTGAGAGTATTCTGGCCTTGTACATTATTAAACAGTACTCAGCAATGTTTCGCTACAGATATATGTAAGAATTTCAGTAGCTTTAGACTTCCAATCAAGTACTGAAACGAAATATAAAAAGGCCAATAGCATCAATTTTATGCCAAGACAGATGTATAAAGGAGATAACCAAAGGACACACAACATTCATGATTTAACTCCCCCAACTGGAAAGACAAAAGGCAAAAAGGTGACATCAAAAGCAAAACTTCCAAACTAAGCTGCTGCAGCCATGGAGACTGATCGATAGCATGCACGCTTTGCAGCACGTACTATGTCGTCTACCTGCAAGAAACAATTCAAAACCATTATCTCAGACACTAGGTTTCTCTAATAAGCCTAGTTGTTCAAATATTTCAAGCGTGTGCACAAGAATGCAAAGGCATAATAACCTGTGGCACGGCCATCCTCTCAAGATTTGCAGCATATGGCATCGGAACATCAGCTCCAGCAATCCTCTCCACTGGTGCATCAAGATACTCGAAGCTTTCCTCCATAACAGACATGCTACTCAAGAAATCATGGTGTCAGATGTTTGCGTGCACAGAGTGGATGAGGAGTGGAAGAGAGCAAGAGTGCTAACCATATTTCAGCACCTACGCCATGTTGAGGAAAACCTTCTTCAACAGTGACGAGTCTGTTAGTTTTCCTGACAGAAGCATTGATAGTAGCTCTGTCGAGTGGTCTAATTGAACGGAGATTTATGACCTGTAAACTAGCTTCTTAGACAATCCAGTATGTGGAACATTGCCAAGGAAAACAGGTGTATGAGCTCACCTCGGCACTGATTCCTTCCTTTGAAAGTATTTCCGCAGCCTGAATATATTTCACAAGAAATCGGATATTGGTTTAGTATATAGCGCATTGCACCAAAATTGGGAGGAATAGCATATGAGTAATGCCTTGTTAAGGCTAGTTTACAAAGTTGACCTGTGCATATGTTAATTTCAATAGTGAACAAGGTTACACATTATGCCCCTATGAAGCATGGACATACATGAGACAACACAGATATGCTGACATGAGAGTATTAAGAATGCAGCATGCAACACAACAACGACAACCATTAGTATATATGTATATGAGACTTGGTGCCATGGTGAGGTTTCAAGAGTCATAACCTAACCATAGCTCATATAAAGAGGATGGACCAGCAGGAGATTCTTCCCCATGATCAGAACAGGGGCCAACAGATCCTAATGATTCTGAAACAGGGGGAGAATAGGTGCCCCATCATATCAACCGCATAAACTGTACTGACCATACAGGAAAGTCATATCAACCCCTCAAGCAAACCCTTGTAGGGCCCTCTAAAAGGTTCAGCAAGGTCATATAACATTAGGATTAGCTGCAGCAACATCATGGAACATGATTTGATATGACTTGATGGGATATTTCATGCAAAAAAAAAAAAGGACTAGTAGTAAATACTAGTAGCCTCTTGGACATTAGTGGCCATATTAAATGAATCACCATAAAGCCATTAAGGCATGTCTCAGGTATTGGATCTCTATTATGAACTATTCCAAGTGGCAGCTCTTGGCAGGTATATTCTCCTCAAAATTGGACTATACCTTGATAGAAAGGATCATATCCTATCAATTAAAGAATCACTATAGAAATTGTTTTCATTTTAAGAATATATCAGAAGCCTTTGGTTGTGTTTTGAACACCTATAAAAAGTGTAGGCAAGATTTGATCAGTTTTCCTTCAAAAATAAACTTAAAACATGTATAAGGCACCTCTTCCCAGGATGGCTTTGATTATAAAATACAACCTGAATATCAAAAAAATGCATCTATTATCTAAGAGTTGCTGAGATCGAGTATCATCAGGAGTTGCTGGAAGCTATGGTAACTGTACCTCAATACATCTACTTTTCAGCATATGGTTAGCTTAAGCATATGGGTAACATCTCTAGCATCAGTTCATACATCTCTACTTAACCGTTCTGCATTTTTTATGGTCAATATTTCTTTTAAGAAGACTGAAATCAGAAACCAAGATGATCGACAGAACATCCAACCAAGATTCACAATTACTAAGTTGAAGTTGCTGAATCTGCATATGAATAGTCAAATATATTTTTCAAGGGATAAAACGTGCAGTCACATTTGTTTACAGCGAGTCGCAGATACATCCCTTACAGACTCAAGCCTTCCGAAACATAGAGATGTTCTCTGTAGCCCTTTCTAATAATTGCTCTAGCACCATCATATATGTAGTCAGAGAATCAACAACTCATATAGCCCATAACTATATAATAAAGGCCAAATAAGAAAATAACAATAACCAATATACGCAAAATCAACTAGAGAACATGAGTTGTATTGTAACATGGATATATGAAGCAAAACATGTAAAAAGGACAGTGATGAATGATGATCAGATGATGTATAAATGTATATGTTTCCACATAGTGCGCTTGCTAACCTAACACAACGCAATCTCTACAAGCAGCAGCAGCATAAGTCAAACTCTAGAGTCCAAGCTCAATAATGGTTATATCGATCACCCATTATCCTAGTTAATTACGCACCTGCAGAGCATACCCAACCATCTTTGAGAATGCAGTGACTGTTACATGCTTCCCTTCTCGTTCAATCTGTCAATAAGACAAATTAGCAATTAACTGAAATGAAAAGAAAAAAAAAAACCTGAAATGGAAAGAAACTTTCAGCACATATTTCACCATAAAAAAACCCATACCTTAGCTTTCCCTATTGGAAGGCAGAAACTGGAATCAAGTACTTCAGCTGAAACAGGAAATGATTCTCCATATCTGAAAAGACAAATATGAAACACGAAATCTACATGGTAAGGTCAAGCTTTAATTCATCAAATGATTAACTATTTGATGACTAATACATACAGAAGTTCATTTTCAAGAAAAACAACTGGATCGGGATCTCTAATAGCAGCCTTTAGCAAGCCACGAGCATCTTCAGATGAATATGGACTTAGCACTTTCAAACCAGGAACATGTGCATACCATGCTGCATAGCACTGTAAAAGATCTCACAATTAGCACTCCACATTTCACATCATTAGTCGTTACTGTGATTAAATTCCATATTTCTTGACTACCTTAAATCGAAGAAACCAAAAACCATCTTACAAGACCTAGACTCTAGAGTTTTTTACTTTGTTTTTACAATCCACAAAGTAAAAAAGGTGAAAGAAAAAGAAACTAATTGATAAATATTTTAACCAGGGAATGTCGTTTTGCATATCGGATCCATATCACTCGCTGACCACACTGATATGTACTGGTAGGTACCAATGTACCAGTATATCAACACATAGTACACCAGTATGTATTGGTGTCTCGAACAAGAAGAAGAAGAGGAAGGGGCGAAGGAGGAAGAGGAGGAAGAAGAAGAAAGTAGAGGAAGCGATGAAGATGAAGAGGGGGAGGAAGCATACTGGGGAGGTAAGCGACGACAAACGCCAACAGTGGGGAGGCATGTGGCATCGGATGGCAATGGCTCGAGAGCCATTCTACTCTGTCTGTGTACAGAGATTATGGCTCTCACTCGTGAGCCCTAATGGAGCTTTGTTTAAGTTTTTTTTTTATTTTACTAATGCTCAGAATGGATTGAAGCGAGGGCCATCCGCATACCAATTTGGGCACGGTCCAACTGCTCATTTTGTACCGGTCCAAGAAAAATGGAGAACCTTGAGTTCAACCATATCTAAGAAACTTCCTCTATCCATTTCCTCTTTCTATTATTGTGTTGAATGAGGTGAAGGGTGGATAATCATATAAGATAAAGGAAGCATCCAAAGAACAAACAAAGAGGAATGACTCTATATAAGATATTTTAATAGTGTAAGGTCCCAAGTATAATTGAAAAGGCAAGTGTATTGATGACTCTATAAAGCATAGAATTATACAAATAATATGTTAAATTTTAAGATCAGTGTTTGCTTTCTAATAGTTTTATGCCTAATAAACATCTCTCCAATTGTGTGTTATAGAATCCACAGCAAGATATACCAGATTGATAGATGTTTAAATTGTTAACAGTCCAATGAAAATTCTATCTACATATCGAACAATAATAATTATAAATAATATATTACAGCAGAAACTTGTTCTATAGCCACCTGTGAATGTTGAGCACCAACTCCAGCTGCAGCACCATTTGGTCCTCTAAATACGATAGGGACAGATATCTGACCCGCTGACATGTAGTTGGATTTTGCAGCAGAATTGATGATATGATCAATTGCCTGCAAAGGGCACAAGTTTAAAAGTTTATAATGATAAAAAAAACTGTAATATATTGATATATATTATCCTGATGCGGAACCTACTTGGAACAATGCAAAAGCCAAGTAGGTTTTGCATCAGGATAATTTGTCAGACCTGCTTAATTGCTAGGGTAGTACTCAATGCACTAGGCCTTAACCCAAAGTATCCTAGCTCAATGGACTAGATATACTTAACCAACTTGTGAAGTAGTTATGGTGTATTGCTACTATCATATTTGTTGCTGATCAGGTTTAAATGTGGTAGTTACCAGTTACAAAAGACCTTAACCCATGGTGATATAATAATATCAACCAGCACATAACCAAGACTGTACAAGAAAACCTCAAGTTAGATTGATGACAACACTATGGCAGAGAATCAAATTATCCTTAACTTGCATTTGATGATAATATGATAGCATAAAGTGTTCATCACTTTTGTGCACCTTCCTGAAGATGTGATTATTTCTCTCGACCCAAACATGGCAAACGACTGCTGCAAATAGGCTATTAAAACAGCTACTGAAATTAGGTTATCAAAGATAATAAGCCCATTTTTTGAACATTCATAACTGCAGTCACAGTCATAGATAAAAAGACTGGTCCGTACCCCATTTAACAGTCAGTGCATCTGACAGTGTCCCAACTGTATAGATAAATAATGACATACAAATTGTTCTTTTTTATTATATCAGCGATGACCAGAGTGCATATTATAAATACAACGTAGTGTATACTGGTCCAACAAGATCTCTGTAGGGCTACACCAATATTTATTTCCTTGCTCAGATCCACTGATGACATAAATCAACCAGAAAAGTATGTTCCCACTTAATCATCCAATTCTCTGACCTAACTCTTACATACTATATCCTAGCTAAAGTGCTCACTGAGATCTTTTCTTTGGACAACATATCATTTGAGAAATAAACTGATGCACAGATGTGAAATAGCAAATCTAACCTGCATAGAGAAGTTAAACGTCATAAACTCCACGACAGGCCGAAGACCATAATAAGCTGCGCCAACACCAATCCCTGTGAATCCAGCCTATAGAACAGATAGATTCATGAGATGGATGTAGAAATGTCTTGAGTATTGAAAGATACAAATATAAAAGCTTGCAAACAAAACATACATTCTTCAAAATTTATGTCAAGAGATCATGTCAAATTATAATAAATTATAAACAGTAAGAAAAAGATGGCTTTTATGGAAACCTCTGTGATTGGAGTATCAAGAACTCTATCAGGACCATACTTCTCAAGAAGACCCTTAGATATCTACAAAAAAAGACAATTGAACAAGTACAAAATGTTATTTCATATAAACAAAAATAATGAGCAAATAACTATAAAAAATAATGAGCAAGTAAATAATGGAGAAAATGGAGAAACTCTCAAAAGACAGAGGGATGCCAAACCTTATAGGCACCCTGGTACTCTCCAACCTAAGAAGGTGTAAGATTCGTTAGAACAAGAACAAAGAGGACCCAAGTTCCAAATAATCACTTTTAATGTTTTACCTCTTCACCCATCAAGAAAACTTTGGGATCTGCTGACATCTCCTCATCAAGTGCAGTGTTAAGTGCTTCACGCACTGTGATCTGTGAGAAAGACATAAAATTAGGTTTTATGCTCTTACTGTTAAAAAGCAAAGATAAAGCTACCAAATTAAGGGGTATGTAACCAAGTTCTCATAATCATTTGAGTTATGAGCCAGCAGGAACATAAACTTGTCTTGATTATCAAGTATGTTTAACCAACCATTTTTTGCCATTTTTGGGAGAAAAAATTAATCTAATCAAATATGTGAATCAAGACCATTATCATCACCATGACAAGCAACGAGAGGATTAAAGCACAATGAAACAACAAATTGGTATTTGTTTCAAGCTAGAGAAGCCATGGTTCATGCTTTCCTATGATTCATAAGCACATGCTGCCTTTTTTATCTGATTAATTGAAGATAATATGAAATTACCTCTTTCGCTGCGGTCGAGTACTTCTTGGGCAAAACAGATCCAGCAGGCAGAACCCTCTGCAATAATGTAAAAAGGGGAAGAGAATTACATCTGCAATCGAACAACCAGAAACGGCGGAACCACTTAAGCTAGGACAAAGAACAAAAATCTGTACCGTTGCAGACAAAAGTCCGAATCCGAGCTTCCGCCTCGCGAGTCCCAACATCTTCCTATCAATCGAAGGCCACCAGCACAAAAACAAAAAGATATTAGATTCATTGCCACAGATACACGAAAACACAACAAGATACGACCCGTTCTTGTATACATGATTCGATCAGCTCAACAAACAAGAAAGGGGCGGGGAGATGGGACAAGACACTCCTGATATCGGCATCAACCAGGAAAATAAAAGAAGGAAACACAATCGGATACGAATCAGACGATTCAAGAGGGGAGGAAAATAGATTACCTCGAAATCGAGAACGGCCAAAGGAAAGATCGGAGAGAAGGGAGAGGAAGACGACTCGGTTTGGTGGCGAGGACGAAAAAGACGCCGCCCTTTGAGTTCTGTATTAATATAGCAAAATATTAATATATTTAAAATATTAATAGCTAATCATGAATAATCATTCTTCAAATATTTAAAATATTTTTATAGCTTTCACCAATTTAGAAAATTAAAATTTACAATAAATTGGTCAAAATAAAACGTCTAATAATTATTATATATACTTGAAGATATCAATTGATAAAATAATAATGATAATGATAATTACATGTATTTATCTACTTCATATAAAATTATTCTATTTTTATCTTATTAAAGTATATGATCCTGATAAATATATTATAAATATGATTAAATTCTGATTAAATCATCTAATTATGATATAATTTTTTAAAAGAATATCGGAAGGAACTTTCCTAATTATTTATTTATCTGCTCTCGTCTTTAAATAGACAGACACATAAAAATAATAATAAATATATAAAGTATTAAAAGATTATAAATTACAGCTCTCGTATCATTGCAGTGATTATTATAAAGGAAAAGAAGATGAGGGAATAGATTCTAAACTATAAGTAGTGATATAGACCACAATTTCAAATTCTTGGCAGTGGCAGGATGAGTTGTCTAATTCTTAACGGCAGAAATGAAAACAAATAAAAAGAAAAAGAAAGAGTATTTGATCATCTTTCGCATGAACAGTAGTGTTTCATGGTTCAGTGATCCAATGGTCCATAAAATATTCTCAGCAATCATCGTATCATTTTCTTCGGAAGAACAGACGTTGACTTCGAAAAGAGAGTCTGAGGGTACCATTCTTACGTATAGTCGTAGACAGAGAAGGCAACTACAGCAGAAGCAGCCATTCAATATTTGAAGGGCTGTTTTCTCAGTCACCAACCAATCCTTCCTTTGTTACCTTCATTTTATATCAGCAGATTGATGCCCATAACGGATCGGCCCATTACGGCCCATAATGGGCAATGTCTGACCGGACCGAACCGGCCGTAACGGTCTGGTCGTTTCGGCTGGACCGTTCGGCTGGCGGGTCGGTTCAACACGTGACGTGGTAGGGTTTTAGGGGAAGCTCCCTTTCGTGGAGAGACGCCGACGGGGAAAGATTTGGGGTTGGAGGAGGAGCCGGTCGAGGACGACGTCGTGAGATGGACAACTCCGCCGAGCTGCAGCGCTTCCTCGAGGTTAGAATCGTTTCATCTTGTAGTGTCCGTAATGTAATGTTTTTCATCGGTTGTTTCTCCTCTTCCTGTTTCTGTTCGGTGGTAAGTGGTGTTTAGGGTTGAATGTCGAGGAGCCTTGTAATTGTTGATCGGGGGGCGTATCAGTTGTGGAATTTGGGTAGAAGATGTACAATTTGACGTAAATACTCACAAAAAATGTGTGGGTTATTAAGATCAGGGAAAGATAATTTACATTGTGTTATGGCCTGCTTCCTGTAGCAGTTCTGTCTTCGTGTATGCATATATGCCAATTAATTGTTGTTTGAAACTACTCTACTTGCATTCAAATTTATATTTGGTTGAATTGATGTTTCTAATATACTTTAACGTCTTCAGTGGTAGCCATCTTTCCTATTTATTCTCTCTTGCTTATTCTCTAGTAGGAGTTCAGTGGAAATTTTACCTTGGATGGCCTGTTATGTATGAAACTTTTGAGAATCCAGTATTTTTTATAGAGGTTGGGGTACTGGAGGAGCCTTCGGTATTGGTTAGAGAATGAATTTTACAGATGCAAGAAGAGAAATGTAAAGCATTGAAAGTATATTGATTGAAGGCTCAAGAGATTAGTTAAAAAAAAAAAGATTATAACAGGTAAGTTTGGATTTAAATGAAACGACTGATAGGTTTTTAATAGTCAAGTTTCAATAAATAATTTAAAGGGTGTTTCAGCTTGGACTATCTTTTTCTGAGAGTCACCATATCCAGCTGATTAACTTATCTTTTACCATCAACTTCTTTAGATATCTGCATATCTGAAATGGAGGAATTTATGATTTAGTGCACAAAACTGGAGGCCATAAGTTCTATTGCCTTTATGTTTAAGTACTTGTTTTTATTATTTTGGTTTTTTATCTTTTCTGACTTCTGAAATTTAAATTTGTTGAATCTTGCGTATTCAGATTCATTTTATTCTAATTTTATTCTGGAGAAATGAAAATCATAGTAACAGGAGACATTGCCACTTTGAATAACTTTGTCCTTTATAAACGCTTTGTTTCTTGATAAAATTGAGGACTTGATGAATAGTTGTGGTGGGTCTTCTGACTGTTGAAAGCTCTGAACTTCCTCAGTAATGATTACAAATTGCAATCTTCTTTATACATGCAAAGTTTTGTGCTTCCTTTTATGCTTATCGCTATACAACATTCATGTGAGCGACAACTAAAACCATTTACGTAATGTATCTTTATCCACCATCCCATAAGGAACTTCAATTTAAACTTTGTTAGCTGATAGCAACGTCAATGTTCTACTAGTGTATACATTTGCCATTCAATTCAAAGTAACAATTGTGTTATGTGCTACCAGTTATTGTTTGGCAAGATCTTCTGTCTTGAATATAATGATTGGAAAATCTCAATTGTAAGTAACATGGTCAAAAAATTATTGCAGTTGCATATTATTCTTGCAGAGAATGTTTCTTAGGATGCAATGATAATATGACAAGTGTAGATAAGTTGGGCTTACTTTGAATAATATATATTCATTGCAATGTCAGGTAGATTAGCTGCTAAAGACTTTTAACAATTTGTCTTATGTTTGAATTCTGCCTTCGTCATTTACCCTTTGGCCTTCAAAAAAAAAAAAAGTATATTCATCGCAATCTTTGTTCCGTTTCACCATTTTTCTTACTTTCTTGACAAACAAATGGTGATTTGTAATGGCATAGTGTTCGTCACAGAAGATTATAGTCTGTGTTGTATATTATTTGATTGATTTTTTTTGTTTGTTTGTTTTTGTGTAGCAAGAGAAACAGAAAGCAATGGTTAGTGAGATGGTGGGGAAGCTTACAAGCGTATGTTGGGATAAATGCATCACGGGCACCCCTGGCAGCAAGTTCAGCTCTAGCGAATCCACCTGCCTTACCAATTGTGCCCAACGATACATGGACATGAGCATGATGATCATGAAACGTTTCCAATCCATGCAGTAAATTGTAGTTTCACTGCTTTGTAATTTCTCCTTCCATCTTTCAGCAGCATCTAATTTTTGTTATGTGATGCTTAGACATCTACTTTGTTCTTTCAGAAAATAAAACCCAGCTCGACTTATGTAAACTTTTATGCTCATCTTCCTAATTCTACATGATGTCTTATGTGATCGTTCTCCTGAGAACTCGTAGGACGAATCAGAAAATAAAACCTTGCTTCCATTCTATTGTTTTAATACTGCTTGTGTGATGAACCAGGAAACAAAGCCCTGTCAGCATCACTCCAAATCAATGACAACCAGGAACTATTTTATCTATGATCCTCTGCATATAACCTGTGTGCCTCAATTTCTGCTCATCTCTGCTATCATTTTAAGTCTTGAATTTTGGTAATTCTTTAGATACGTCTCAAGTTTCTTTTTTCGATTTAATCTATTTTATCTTTCTTTTTATTTCTCTCTTTTTTTCTTTTGCATTTTTCCTGCAGTATTGTCATTTGACCTCCGAGTAAAATAGTATTCTATAGAGGTGTCTCACTCTCCAAACCAAGTGCACCAAATGTGCAAGGATCAATTATTTTTGCAATAATAAAGTTAGTGATTCTTCCATAAAATCAAAAGAGAAATCGAACGATTACTAGCTGAAGTAGACTAATTCCTAAATGCAAAAAATATATAAATAATCTAAAAAAATGGACTAATTTAGTCTAACTAAAGGCAGATGGTATTGGCAAGAAGCAGAATAGAAAGATGAAGCTGGGGGCATCATGATGCAGAATGGAGGGACAATTCAG
Organism: Musa acuminata AAA Group; assembly: GCF_036884655.1. NCBI lineage: Eukaryota > Viridiplantae > Streptophyta > Magnoliopsida > Zingiberales > Musaceae > Musa > Musa acuminata. Next base: position 45,139,033 of record NC_088342.1, read on the forward strand.
ATAATGAGACACAGCTACAGCAACAAAAAAGTTCAGTGTCACTTTCCACCTTTAAACACAAAACTTGCTTCACAGGTTCATTATGGAAATTTTGTTGGTAGGAGTACAGAATAAGAAGCTAACAATTTTCTCCAATGTAACATAAATAACCTGACTGGACAAGCAATCCAGCTATTCAAAGATGATGCACAGAGTTCTATTTCTTTGATTCAGATACATTTGCCTTCACAATTCTACAACAGATGCAGGAAGGTTTTAGAGTATAATCGAAACAGCCTGCCTACTCAAATTGGGATGGATAAAACCTTCCCACAAGTTATTCAGTCAGGATGAAGAAAAGGCAAAATACAACATGCAAAAATTTCTTGAACTTACAACAAGCACAAGAAATCCCGATACTCTCTTCAGTCATTACCCATCTTTACCGGATGCAGAGTGTGTTTTCTTTCTCTTCCCATGAAAAAAGGAATTAGATAAGGAAAAATAAGCTAACTTGTTAACAGGTACTTGCTATAATTTGCCACTTCTCTTGTACAGGAAAAAAATGGGAAGAGAAGTGTTCAGCTTCAGCTATTAGCACATGAAGCATTTCGTGAACTGGCTCGTGTTTTCCCCCGCCAATTCTCTCCCCACATCTTTGCCTCTGCCACAGCTCTCTCCCGATCAAAATCCTTTTTGAAGATCCCAGCCATCTCCCTTGGTGAGTCCTCTTTCTCTGATCCTTCTAGCTCGCGTTTTCGGCCAGAATCTCCCACTTCCTCATTCTTTGTAATCATTCCACTCCCTCCGCGGATTCTTCTTTCATCATGGTCACCCCCAGATCTGTTACTAGAGGCAGGCGAGGCATTCGGATCATAAGCTTTGTTTGCCAAGTAGGACAAAGCAGTGACGACATCTGCAATTCCAGGACGGCTAGCAGCTTGTTCTTGGATGCACATCGATGCTACAGCAAGTGCTTGGTAAAGCCCACGCATCGGAAATCGGCCTTGCAATCTAGGGTCGGCAAGCTTTGGGAGTTTTTTTCGGTCATTGAACATGGGCCTTGCCTGGGAATACATGAAATCTGATGAAACACATGGAGAAAATTTGCATGTTTTTTCATGCATCCTAAATCATAGCATTGAAAACCCGACGAACTTTTCTACCAATAAAATATTATTCACATTTATGCTCATAAAAGTCTCTGCTGCTCTCCAATCAAAACAATAATCCCAGTTTGCCATAGAAATATGCATCTTGAATAGGCAGATGAATGCATTACAGATGTCAAAATGTTTAACCTAGTCTTTCATCAATTTAAAGTTGGTCCCATATATATGGATAAATTATTTGCTCAGTTGATATTATGTTATATGCAACCAAGGCATAAAATCTAACTTGGAGCCAGTTTCATTTACTATGCAGCAGAATTGCTATTAAAGTTAGTAGTCAACTTAGTGCTTTAAGTGAGTGGATTTAAACTAACCTGTATGGTTGGAACTTGGAACCAGTGTCTGCCATACCGAATCATACCGCCCGGTACGGGCGGTACGTACCGGTCTGACAGGCCAGCGGTATGCGGACCGCCCCGTACCGGTCCGCACTGTAGCAGTGCTACAGTGCTCGGTACACCGTACCACACCGGTACCGAGCCCAGATCAAAATACCGGTACGGTACGGTATTGCGAACCTTGCTTGGAACATTATGGCTTCTTGTTGTATGGTGCTCATGACTTGATTTTTCCATTGAATTTATTCAAAAAGATGTATATGGAAGGACAAGAATACAAATAGGTCAGACATAACAGGTTGCTGTGCTCACTTGATAATTTTCCACCATATATTTCTAGATCAAACTTGACACACCTGATATAACTCACAAGTAGTCTCCAACATTCAAGATCATGATAATAGCATCAAACGATAAATTTAGTATGAACAAATGAAGAAGCTTACCCAGGAAATAAGGTTTTGTTCACCATGTGGTAATGCGCTATCAATGGCCTTCCGACCTGTTATCAGCTCCAGAAGTACAACTCCAAAACTGTAAACATCAGATTTAACTGTCAGCTGTCCAGTCATAGCATACTCCGGAGCACAATAGCCATAGGTGCCCATCACCCTCGTTGACACATGAGATTTATCGCCAGTTGGACCGAGCTTTGCAAGACCAAAGTCTGAGAGCTTTGGGTGAAACCCCTCACCCAATAATATATTGGACGATTTGAAGTCCCTATAAATGACTGGTGGGCTGGCTTTATCATGGAGATATTCCAACCCCTTAGCTGCACCTGCAGCAATTTTCATCCTTGTGTTCCAGTCCAGGGGTTCCTTGTCAGGCGGGAGATCTGTAATCATTCAAGCTCTCAAATATATCAAAACATTATTAGGTTCTTAAAGCTTTGCAGGACAAATGACTTTTTCCAATTTAACTATGAAATAACGAAGGTTCTCGTTGCTTTTAGGCAAAAGTAGTAATTTACTATGTGCAACATGTCCAGCATGCAGGAACAAGATCAAAAGGTGCTTTGGACATGATATACATGATTTCCACCAAGAATAGAAAATCCCATCCCTATTGTACTGAAATATATTCAGACGATCAAGGAAGAACCGAGTTAATTGAACCAAACCAATTTGTGAACAAGTCAAACGATCATATAAATCACAGAAAGTCATATGAATAACTAAAACTGGAGGTCTCTTGAGGTTTATTGCTTAAAGATAAAAGCTAGGACCTAAAGAAATGTGATTCCAAGTCTAGTTGAGAACTAACAACTTAGTCTTCAAATCTTAAAGTTTCATGATTCTTCTCAAGGAATTGTTACTTGGTGAAAATTGCAGCCATCATTACATTCTAAATATTGACATTGAACAAAAACCAGAGAAAGATTTCCTTGTTTCTGTTAAAAGTAACAACACCACCTGGATAAGATTTCTCAAAACCCTGTAAAACTAACATGATATAACAAAAAACTTGCATTTGGGAAGACTAGTGCCTGATTTTATGTGTGCTGGCACTCAGAAAAATACGTTGAGCCACTATGAATGGAGAACTTGATACTCAAGATACCAACCTTAAAGCAAGCCAGTCCAGAAAATGTTTAGAAAAGTTTGTGGGCCACATGGCTATCCAAAATCATGAGATGATGCTTATCCAAGAAAGCAGAAGAGAATACTTTTATTCCAAAACAGACCTTTGTCACAAGCTAAAGCTTTCTGACATATATTTATTAGATTTAAGACTGATTTCATTAAATTAGGCTCTACCTACACGTTTCTTCTTTTTTTTCGTTGTATTGAATGTCAATTCAATTTGTCATTTTGCAGCAGGGGTAGAAAGTCCACACATACAACCTATAGAAGGGCTATAAATCAACTAATGGAAACAATTTTAATAGTTCTACTTAAGGAGAGATTTGCCTATTTGGAAAATCAATTGGAATATACTATTAGTTCAATAACTAAGTACAACAACTAGTGGTGATATAGATTTTTTTTGTTCGCAACTGTTAGAACCTTTAAAAGGAAGGAATTCAGCCAGTACACTTTCAAGTTACAGACCAACAGATCTTTATTATGAAAAATGTCGTGTTCTTTTACATCTGTTATTTTCTGTTCTCTTTAGATCAACTAGTTCACATCAGATTCCATATTAGAGCAACAGGACATGCTGAAGCTCATGACTTTTGGCCATGATCCTTTTAAGAATTTCAAGCTAATATTGATCAATACTTTGTTTCAAATTTGAGTTCACAACAACGCAAAAATGAGAATGCAGAAATGTCCAGAACCCAAGGTTTGATAATCATGTTTAACTGCCGCTGAACATACAAAAATTTGGCTTTCCCATAAGCATATGTTGTCAAGGATCTGAAGAATGAGGAAATCATGGGTTTCAATATGTTGCTTGTACATTCTTGAATTAAGGATCAACAAACATGATAGATTTCCTATTGAGATCCTTGAAGCTCTGACAACCATGAGTTTACAAGTTTATATACCCTCTTTGACAAGATCTGTAGGACAGATTGGTCCTGTAATTCCTACAGCAACCGGAGTGTTGATCAGATAGCAAGCTAGCATAATCCCAGATTCAACTATGAGAAGAAACATCAGGGTACATCAATTTCCGATGATTCTTCAGTAAAAGTGGGGCACATCATTCAATCAATCATGAGCTACAAAGTTTCTGATAGTAAATGCCTTGAACATGATGGCATTATAGTTTGATAATGGATAACAACATCCCCATCACAGAAATTGTTTGGTAAAACTTGTTGTGGATTGCTATCATATCTATGCTAACCGTCTGGCATGCTCAAGCAGGAAAGAACCCAGAAACTAATGTAACAAAGTTTTGGTGACAGCTTGAATTCATTGAGGTTCGACTTCAGAATTCTTTGATCTACATGTTGTTTTTGGTCCTTATGATCTTCCACATGCAGCACATTTATCTCTTCCCTGCAAACTTGAGGAACGTCTTGAGTTTGTGCTTGTCAAGATTTAGGGGCAATACAAGAAGATAAGCATTCTCTCATCTTTCAAGAAGAGGGTCTTGGAGAGTTTTAAAAGTGGCCAATAGGAAATCTAAGGAGAAGAAATCCCAATGTTTTGGTGACCTGATCAAATTAGGAATCAATATACTGCTAAAAGAAATTAGTAGACTCAACCCTGACTAAAAGTTAGAACGTAAGAATATAGAAACTTCCACCTAGTATTATCATGATTTGATCTTAACCTGAACAAGACCCGACTTAATTAATCAAACTTGTCCTCTACCAATCAAACTTGGTTTCATTATTGTGTAATGTTGAATTAGACTCACACAGCTGTTTTAGCAATACTAAGCAATTAAAAATTCAGGAATGAGATTTGGCTGGATAAGTGGATTAAGATCATGACCTCAGAGATAATTAGATTTCCCTACTAACAAACTTGAAATGTAGCATTAAAGAAGAGTAAGACAGGCAACCTTTTTCACAAAACTGAGCAAACACAGTGGCCTTTGATTTTCAAAGTATGCTATCCTTAATAGAGCTAATCCTTTCCCTCTTTGGGATTCCATCTCAGACATAAGATGTATACAGCCAATTAACATGTGGCCTAGAGACCTAGATGGTACTTGATGGATGACAATGGAAAAGCATCTTTCTTAAAGGTAGCAATTCACAATGTTAATCAATTGTCATAGAAACTCTGTTCCATTCATGCCACATGAACAAAGACCAATTTAAAAGTTACAGGACCTTACTTGCAATGGTTGTATCACAAGCTAGCAACATATGGAATAGAAAGTCTTCACTCCAACTTTCATATCTTTGACAGAAGAACATAAAAAAGAAAAGGAAATGAAGACAAAAAAGCAAAGTATAAATATATGAAACATACATAGGGCTGGCATCGGGGTAACATGGTGGGTTTGAGTTGATTTTATTCAAACCATTCTTGCCCCACCCTGCCCCTGCCCTGGTTATAGTACCTATCATCCTGGCCCACCCTAAAACAAAAAAGGACTGACGGTTTTTGTTATTCTCCACTCTTCCCCAATGTGAATAGCCCATGAGAGTACATGTAAGCACATGGATTATTTAAAAGATAGGGCACACACACACACACATAATTGTTGGACCAAATTTTTCATAAGGCAGGGACTTCAGAATATGGACAAGTGAGATCGTCCAATCCCCATCAGTTCTAAAAAATAATCTGCTGACCCACTTCATTTCCAGTCAAAGACCAGCCCAACCATGCCGGCTTTAGATAATGCACCATGGTTTGCTTTGAGATAGCCATTCCTAAGCATAGGTAGCTGATACTAATCTATTTTCTTGTTCTCTCTTATTTTTTGACAATTAACAAGATACAGTGCTTACAATGCCAGAAAATAAAAGTTAAAAGACTAGAGAAATCCAAACAATGAAATTCAAACTAGGATATAGAAACCATACCATGTAAATGATCTTCCAAAGATCCCAATGGCAAAAACTCATAAACAAGAAGACGTTGATCTCCATCAGCACAGTAACCTATTAGGTTTACTAGGTTTGGGTGATGCAATAGGCTAAGCATCAGTACCTCCACCAGAAACTCTCTATTTCCTTGGAGGCCCTCTCTATCCAACTGTTTCACAGCCACAATCTGCCAACAGAAGTAGAGACAGAAAAGATTCTAATGAACAAGAGCAAATTTAATTCTTTTAATAAAAAAGGAGAGGAATGAAGAGAAAGGGAGGTTCACACAAAAAAAATCCAAATCTCAAAACAAAATATGCATATTTTTTTCCTAGGAAACATGTTTGTCTGAAAAGATCAAGAGTACTTAGACAACAACTAAAGCAAAGCCGTTTCCAAAGAAACTGACCTGACCAGTGCTCTCAAGACGCCCTTTGTAGACCCGCCCAAACCCCCCTTCTCCTAGAAAGCACTCATCTCTGAAGTTCCTAGTTGCAGTTGCAAGCTCCCGAAAGGTAAATGTATGCGCAGAAATGTTAACACTAGACACATCCTTCTCACTCTGCGCTTCCCTTTTTGAGCCTGAATTGCTTCGATGATTCACACTATCAGCTACTGCAGATCCAACAAACATACAGAATAAAGAACATTACAAAATTGTAAGAAACATATATCGATAAAACAATTTTATCAACAGTAAATGGCAGACAAAAATCCATCGACTCCATATTGCATCATAAGGGAAAAGGGAACATTATTGAACAAACATCAGCCTGATTAAGCATAAAACTGGGTAGCAAAATATACCATGTTCGTAAATTGCTGCCATAACCTACCAATTTCATACAAAATCACCAGTACAATGACACCAGATACACGAACCAGATCAAAGCATCGAAAGATAAATGGGGTGATCGACATTACTACCAATCCGCATTAAAAATCATCTTTGTATTCCCTTCAATTAATGTCGCTTCTCTAATCTCCAGATCAGATCAACCTTCGATTAACAAGAAAAAACTGAAAGAAAGAGGACGAACCCGAGGACGAACGATCGATGTGGGGAGGAACCATGGGGTGCTCCTCCCGGCTATCGTCCCTCCCATTCCCTGGATTCAACACCCCTCCCCGCCTCGACTCGAAGCACGGGAAGCAACCCATCCCACCCCGCGATCAGATCCGAGCTCAAGGGCCGAAAAGCCCCTAAAGATCGGCTTTTTCGGCTCCGGCTCCCATATTCCCCTCTCCTCCCCCCCCAAATCGATTCCGGGCATCAAACTCGATTGCGATTCCTTGTGCTCTGCGGTCGGAACCACCGAGCCACCATGGAAGAAACGATCTCTAGCGCCGGGTTAGGGGCACAGCAAGGGGACGGAGGCAAAAGAGGGGAAGCGACGGCGTACGCGTCGGCTCCATATGCGCACGTTCCTATAAGAATCTATCCACGCCTCAAATGGAATTTATGAAGTAGAATAATGTTGGCGGTAAGAGATGTCCACTTAAGTCAAAATAAAATTAAAATTAATAAAGGATATTTAATTTTAAAGGCAAGAAAAAGAGGACACATATCACATATATTAATCTTAAAATCTATATTTATAATTTATATTATATATATATATTTATTAAAATATTATTTATGAGATCCCGAGTTAAATATTTTTTCTAATTTTTTTAAGGTACTTAAAAATTCATAAAAATTTTCAGAAAGATTAATCCTTTATAAACGGACACGCAAAGATACTCTACGACTTAAATAAATTTAATTAAATTATATATTTATATATATATATATATATATATTTATTTATCTCATAACCATTAAAAGAAAAGTTTTACTATTTTAGATATATCCTAGAAATACACATTATATGGTTTTTGATGCTACTGTCCTCTTTTTCTTAGTTGGCATACCCAAACTCTAAAATATCTCAAACTTCGTTTTCTAAGTATACTTTAAAGCCTTAAAATGTGATATGCGAAAAAGTAAAACATCCCCAATAAATTCAAAGATAACTCATAAATAATTAACATAACATTAATCATATCAATAGGTAATTCTGATCTCCAGGCATAGCAGTGGATATTTTCTTATGTTCTTGAACCTTGATTGGTGCAATTATGTTCCTTTAACTCGGTTAGCTTCCTTCAATTCAACTAAATGGTCATGCCTTCTTCTGTTCTGATCACAGTTATCCTTTATTGGATTAAAGGAGACGTCGGAAGTCAAAACTAGATGATGCATTTTCTTGGAAATATCACATAAAAAGCCTTGAATTATTGAGGTACGAAAGCTCCCTGACAAATCTAATGCCGCCATCAGATTGCTCATCATATGTAGTTATTGTAATTGTTTTATTGTGACAGTCTTCATAATTCTTGAAGGGTTGGTTATTGTAAGCTCCCGTTGTCGGTGATCCTCGTCGAGGTTATTGATCACCGACGGCTTCGTTCGAGGCAACCAGAAACGCTTGTCAGGAAGATCTCTCTCTCTCTCTCTCTCTCTCTCTCTCTCTAAAGACCTGAGTTTAGAAA